>NC_048299.1:59407920-59623443 GCF_013100865.1 Trachemys scripta elegans | reverse complement strand
GGCCCCGGCCCCCGGCTCAGCACCCCCGGCCCGGCCCCAGCCCAGCACCGCCGGCCCGGCCTCGGCCCCCGGCTCAGCACCGCCGGCCCGGCCCCGGCCCCCGGCTCAGCACTGCCGGCCCAGCCCCAGGCCCGGCCCCGGTCCCCAGCCCACCACTGCTGGCCCCGCATGTCCTGATTTTCCCGGACATGTCCGGCTTTTTGGGATTTCCCCCCAGATGGGAATTTGAAGCCCAAAAAGCCGGACATGTCCGGGAAAATCCAGATGCATAGTAACCCTAATAAAACACACCAAGGGTGATATCCTGACCCCATTGAAATCAATGGGAGTTTTGTTATTGACACTGGTGGAGTCAGGATTTGACTCTAAGTCTCAGTTTGGTCCATTGAGTTTATCAGGTCTACAACTGTGATATGGAAATGAAAAGGCATACTATGGAAAATGTAACCAATGCAGTATCATGCAACATTGTTCATATTTTATTTTTATCATTAGAAAAGCAGTAATTCTGTGTTACGCATGATAAAGGAAGGAAGAACATTTTTGTCCGTTGCTCAATTTTCAAAGCAGTATACATTAAAAAACAAAAACAAAAAACAAGCAAGTAAATATAATAAAACTACAGCAGCCAGCAGAATGAGCTCAAAATATGGCTGGGTAGTGTGTCTAGGGTTATTTGCTTATGCTACAACTCAAATCAAGGGAGCTTAATGAACCAAAACTAAATATTAGCCCCAATAGGTAGAGATATGGTAATGAGGTTAAAAAACCCCTGCCTTTTGTTCTAGATTTACAGTTGGACACATTATTCTACCTTCAAATAGCCATAGCTCATATTCTTGTGAACGAGTATATTTTCAGTATGTAGCTCTTAGAATATTATAGTGTACATTAGGAAATACTGGGGCCAGCTAATCATATTGAAAGGCAACTGGAGTAGGGCTTCACATTTTTAAAAACAGTTTGAAAATTCAGGTTACTTAGCCTATCAGCAATAGTGAAGGATGTTGAGTGGAGGCATGTAGCACAACCAGCACTCAGAAAACTTGCTGGAGAAACTTTCATAATGCTCCTCTGGACTGAGTAATTCCACTGGAAATCTGCAAACTTGCAAAAATTCAGGATCTATTCAGGGACCCACAGCCATCAATAGCACAGGCAATAGTGAAATAACAGCAGGACATTTTACTTTTAAATGCCTTTCATAGAAATGAGGGGAACAGATTGTTGATATTAACCTTTCTGGGAAATGCAGTCAAATTGTCCTTGAAAAATGTTAAAGAAGAAAAATATAAGCATAACTTTCAATAGCCCTTAATAATCTGCAAACTGGCCCATTGCTAACTGTCACACACAATGTACAGTTTGTTTAGTGATTTCTGTTACATTGCTACTCTCTGTGAAAACATTTAAAATAATAATTCAAGCTTCATGATCCCAGTTGCATAAAACGCACTCTTCAAGCCAGCAGAAAAACTGCCAAGTGTAGCAGGATCATTGGACCCACTGGTCAATTCAGGGCCTGACTAAGGAAATTATTTCCTATTTTCCCCTCATGGATTGGGAAAGTATTGTAATCAGCCAGTCTGGAAAAATAAAAGAATCTGTGCCTTATGCAGCAAAAACAGAACAGGGCAATGAAAAATGTTGAGGCAGAATGGGGAAATGTCCAACTTCTCCTGGTTGAAGTTCAAATGGAGATCTAGAATGGGCCTCTTAGGTTTCACATCCCAATGCCTGGTATGCAGATCCATCCTCTGTCATCCTTGTGTGGACCAAAATGGAAGCCCTAGTGTAACACTGACCGTCCCTGTCGTGGGTGGGCAGGATCGACCCTGGGATCTCTAGAGTTAAATGCATGAGCCTCTACTGCATGAGCTAAAAGCAATGGGGCCCTTAGCTAAGGCTGTAGCAGACTCATTAATCCCTCTCTAAGTGGTCTCAGTGTGACTAGATGGCACAGAGCACCACACTCAGGAGGTGTGTGGTTTACACTAATTCCTGGAGGTAGTAGTTCATACCTCACACCAAGAGGCCAGGAAGTTCTCTATGCTTAAGTGTGTGGAGGTTTTTCCATTGCTTTAAAATCCTCCTCTTGATGTGAACATCATGGCTAACTGCTAACTCACCCCTAATTTTCCCTTTCTTGTGGAGGAAGTTGACAACTGCGAGGCTTCAGTCACATCTAGAGTTGATCGCCTTTTATGGCACCTTTCTGTTGACTTTTGGCCACCTTGTCACACTGAAACAGTCCTGGTAAATATAGGGTGACCAGATGTCCCGATTTTATAGGGACAGTCCCGATATTTGGGGCTTTGTCTTATATAGGCTCCTATTACCCCCCACCCCCACTCCCGTCCCGAATTTTCACACTTGCTGTCTGGTCACCCTAGGTAAATGATGATCTCTGTCAAGTGACAATGGTAAATAATCACAGAAAAAGCTTCATTGGAATAAGGCGAAAGCTACCCTCTCTGCTTCACTGCAAATCTTCTGCCTGGCACCTTTCCTGGTCTCCCCGCCTCACCCCTTCCTACATATTTAAAGAGACAGTGTATATATCCTCACAGTCTCTTGCTGAAGATGGACAATAAAGAACTGCACTAATTTTGAGTAGCTGTGCTCATTCTTAGAGTGGGAAGACTCAAGAAGTGGTTATTGAAACCTCTTGTCTTCAGCTAGGTATCTCCGCTGTGGGGTATTCCATTTCTCCCTTTTGCGATCCAATGTGTATTGGAAGCTAGAGGGAGATCATGCCGAAGTAGAGCCTGTGGTATCATCAGCATGCAGAGGATACACAGCAATTCGTACATACAACATATATGTAAGTGGCATTTAAAGTACACTAACGATACATAACTCCTTTTCAATTGACCTGTAATGGCCTGTCTCTTTGCTATCAGACTGTTTAGGCAACATTTTTATTTGGATGAAGCATAGATGGTTGAAACACAATTTATACAAGATTGACAGGGAGCAGGAAGAAGATTTATGAGAAGCTAGTTGGGGGGATTGGGCTTTAATCCATCTCTAAGCAAAATCTTTGAAAATCAGCTCCTCCTTTACTTCCCTGGAGCCCTGAGAAGCGTATTCTTTGTGTCGCTTCAGCACTTAATGCTATTGCAGATGTCTAAAGCGGTGTAAGGAGGATGGGTGAACAAGTGTGTAATTCCTAAAGGGGAAGAAAACTCAGAAGCTGGAACTCAGGTTTGAGCAGCTTCAAAAGCTTTTTGGTTCACCTTTCAAAAAAGGAAGTATGAGCTTTGTGACCCAAAAGGATACTTACTGCTTCATTTGAAGCTTTGGCAACCTTTCCTGCATGGTTTTACAACTATTGAAGCTGCATTTGGTTGCACGCCATATTATACCTATCCAGTGACCTTACTACTCATATTATACTTCAGCAATCATTTTCCTGCATAGCTTTATAGCTATTGAGGACCCATTCTATTGCACACTATATTACACCTATCCAAAAGAGCCCTACTACTCCCATTATACCTCAGCCATCATTTCTGTCTCAATGCTTTTTTATGCGCATGATTGAAATAAATGAGTGGCTGGAAGTGCATGAGGGTAATATTAACACAATCATCTCCACAGTATTAGAAATAATATACTTAGCTTCCCTGTTTAGTCATTTACATTTTATGCTTGTTTAGTTTTGTCTTCTATTGGTACACTCATTTTGGTTTCTTGGCTGCGTTTCCAGCTTTCTGAACAAAAAGATTCTGTGGAAAAGAAGCAGTAAGTTTTGCCATAATTCATTTAGGTCACAAAATGGAACCGAGAGAGAAAAATCTGTAGCTTTCCAATGCTATTAGTTTGCTAATGATAGTCCTCATCGCATGACAGTTCTCAAACTGATAAGATGCTCCAAACATCCCTGAAAAAGGAGAAGAGGTTTTCAGTGCCCCGGCTCCGTCTCTACAGCTTGCACATGTTTTCAAACATAACTCCATGCCTGCTTTCTGACAGCTCATTAAACAAAGGCCTCTTGGTGCATATATTGCCCATCTTCCTGCTGAGATTGTAACATATTTATGGTGTTTGCAGATTGCTGGCTGTTTGCTCTCCTACTTCACGGTGTCCTGCCTGCCAAATGCTTATCAGTCTAGTGAAAGGTGACAGTTTTCTCCATTTGTTTAGGGAGCAATGGTCTTGTATTTGACCCTTGGAGGCAAAAAGCAATATGATTAGAAGCAGCTCCTGCAAGCAATAGATAAAAGCAATCACACACAGAAAGACAGCATGGAAGTGCTCAAGGGAGGAGGCTGATGTTGTGGAAGCTGATAGCTCCCATTCAGGAAAAGTACTGGCAGTTAGTTAGCTAGACAGCTGGTAACGTCCAGACCTTGTGGGATTTCAACTTCAGACAAAGCAAACAAGGATTCAGAAGTATTGTAAAGCTATCTGGAGCCTTGTGCAAGGACGATCAGAACTACTCACTTCTAATTATCTGCCTCTTTCCTGTCATTAAACTATCGTTATTACCCAGTCAAACCAATACAAGTTTAGTGAATTTAGCACCTTCTATTTTCTTTAATCCTGGTGCCAAAACCTTGTTTTCTTTCCAAACAGAACAGATGAAGACATCCTTAAGCTAGCCTCTGTGAGTCCATCTGCCATTTCTGTGTACTGTGGAACCAGTAACAGGTTTCCACCTATGCGTCATCTTTACTGTCTGCAGCTGAAGAATCTTTTCCATTTCACCCAAATAAATGGTGTTACTTCTCTCCAAGCCTGTCACTTCTTTCATTTTAAAGAAAACACAGTGGCAGCTTTGTCTGGCAGCCAATGGTTAATCAATGTGAAAGAGCTTTCAAGCAGCTATCAAAGGGGCTGTGATTTTGATCTTAACTATGTGCATGTTCCAGGAAAGGAAGTGTCTCTTTAACTACCAGATGGGAGGGGTGGGATAATGAAAGACAAATATTTTATTGCTCCAAGAACTGTCCTGCCACTACGTTCGAATAATTGCCTAATTGTCACTATTCAGGGCAGAACCAGCACCTGTTCTCAGCCAGCGTCTATAGCCATCTAACCTTGTGGCATGATCTTCTCGCATCTCATAAGTGAAGTAGTGTGAGGTGGGGCACTGCTTGAATTTGAGGTTTCCAAGGACTATTCAGGTACTGGAGGCCCAGGCAGTCATGCTTGTGCTTTAGTAGGTAGCACCCTTCTCTAACTCTCTGCTGGGTCAGTACTCACCCAAAGAGAAGACCCTGTAGTCGTGTGCCATTGCAGTGGCAGGCTTTAGGATGAAATGTAAACCAAGGCTTGTGGTCATTAACGATCACATGACATGCTTCACACAAGCCTTGAGGCAAAGCCCAGTGTTTGACACCTGGGTAATGTAGGTGTATTAAACATAGTCATAGGGCTTGTCTATACTTACGCGCTGGTTCGGCGGCAGGCAATCGAACTTCTGGGTTCGATTTATCACGTCTAATCTGGACGCGATAAATCAAACTCAGAAGTGCTCCCCGTCGACTCCGGTAATCCTGCTCGCCGCGAGGAGTACGCGGAGTCGACGGGGGAGCCTGCCTGCCGGGTCTGGACCGTGGTAAGTTCGAACTAAGGTACGTCGACTTCAGCTACGTTATTCACGTAGCTGAATTTGCGTACCTTAGTTCGATTTGGGGGTTTAGTGTAGACCAAGCCATAGAGCTGATAGTGTCTTAGCCAAACCCAAGCACCCCAGTTTGGGAAGTTATCTTCTGCCTACCTAATTCAAACTATGGCAGTTACAGTATTCCTCTATATGTCCTCCCAAGCTGACAGAGCTGCTGTGCACTGATAACAAATGACTATGTTCCACTCCTGAATTAGCTGCATTTCAGTAATGGATGAAGAGATCCCTGCTTACTGGTGATCATTACAAAAAAGTCAGCATTTCCGTTAGTTTGGCATAAAACCTGTGGCACACAATATCACCTGGAGGGGTAGCATTTCCTGGATCAACAGAAAAAATGGAGTAATACAATGCCCTTCCCATAGATGACCCTCCTCCTCAAATTCCCCTGCTTTGTGTGTGGAGGAGGTAACTATACTAGCTAACGTGGATAAAGCTTCTGGTGCAGATTTGACACTGCATTAACCACACATCAAAACTGAAATCACATGACTGAACAGTAGATTTTTACTTCAGAAGGGGCATAGACTAAAGAGGGGTCTAGAGATCAGGAACTCCAGGTGATAAATTAGACTTTAAGCTCTTTAAAGCAGGGACCAACTTTTTGTTCTGTGTTTGTACAGCACCCAGCACAGTGGGGTCATGGCCCTGACTGGGGCACCTAGGTGTTGTGGTAATGCACACATTAAATAACAATAAATACTGTCCCGGGCTGCACCCAGGCGAGCCCATTGTTGGGATGTAAGTGCTAGCTGGTAACATTGTTGCACAGTACTCTGTAACTCAAGAGAAAATGCTCTGATTCACAAAGGGTCATAAAACAACATACCACAAAATACATTCTTGAGCCTTTAGATACTGGATCCCAAAGAATCTCCTGCAGCCACAAACTGCAGATCACAGTAAATCCCAACTAGCTTTGCTTTGTTTTATTGAATAGGACTAAGTCCCATTAGGAGAGAGTATGCTTTAGATACCCAGCTCAAGACCATTCCTATAGGAAGAAATTTCTTGCAGAAAGGCAAAAGTTAATTGTCATTGAGCTACTGGTAAGGCCATCCTGCTTTTATATTGCATGTTTGTTCCAATGTAATGAGCTACCCTGTCAGTCAATGCTACTGTAAATACTATATAAAAACAATGATTTTCTGAGAAAATGTTAAGAACCGAACAAGGGTCTTGGCCTTTCATCTTAGTTTTATCTCCACCAGTAATAACGAAGCGGGGCAACTTCCTAGGAAATAACAAATTGTTATAAACTGCACTGGTTTGCCAGCTTCTGTCATCGTTGATGGATGGTACTACAGACTGAATGGGTTGTCCATATAGCTATTTGTCAGCACAGACTGTGAGGAGTTCTATGATAACATTCCATGCTAAATTCACTATCATGTCTACAAAGGAATAAAAAATGTCTCATTTGAGGTGATAGATGTCACACCAAGTAAACAACAACAAAAACAGGATACAGTTATATTGTAATCTAGCCAAAAAGATATCCTCACTGCTGAACCGCCTGCTGGTAATTCAGATGCCTGGAAACCTGAGGATCTGCTACTAACGTTGGGTTGTTCTTGTTTTATTTTATTTTTCTAACGCAAAGTTGTTTACAGTTTATATGCACATAAAAAATCATGTTTATATTGTTATCCCTTTTGACCTGAGTGATTAGCCAAAGTTTGGAGCTTTGCGGGTAAGCAATCCTGTTTATTTACAAAGTCCTGTTTCCCTGAACACAGCAGGACTTAAACAACAGAAGATAGTTTCTTTGCTCAAGACCCTTTCAACCAGCACTTAGCCCAAGAATTTCTCTCTAGAGGATTTTCCCAGGGGTGTCCTAGGCGTGTCTATCTTCTTCTCCTTCCCTGTGTGTTTCTGTGGTGTTATTCCTCTCTCTCTCTCTCTCTCTCTCACACACACACACACACACACACACACACACACACACACACACACCCTCTACTGCAACTTGCCCAGCCAAGCCCTTCTCCTACATAGTTCATATTTCTGAGTGGACTCACATGCACCTTTGATTTAGATGGTGACCTGTACCTGCGTTTGGGATGGAGACCATTATTATTTCATAAAGGAACTTTACCGTTCCTTACAGCTATCTTAAATCAAGGGTGGCAATTACAGCCTCTAGTTTCAATGAAGTTTTACCCAACCCATAATAATGTGTACATTTGTAGTAATCTCCTATCTGTACCATTGTTGACCATGGGAAAGGCTGCTGTTTAGATATTTTTCCATTCCTATTTTTATCCTTGCTTACCTCTTTAAAGGATGAATTGTTAATATATTTTTAGATAAAGATTTGATCATTATTAGAAGCACTTAGAAACCTCAAATTCTCTGGAGCAAAGTTTTAAAGAACGAGGGATAAGATTTGTCCATAACCAAGTACCTAAATTGCATGTGCAATTGCCATGGCTGTGCATACAAAATGGGTGATTGTACATGCAAATCCTCATTTGGCACTTGATTTTTATGTGTGAATCTTGGGCTTCCTTTAACAATATTTCCTTTTACATTACAACATGATATTGGCATCAAACTGCATTGGATTACATCATTTAGGGTGCAGAACAAGATTGAAAATGACCAATGTAAGGCACCTTCATCATGTACTATCAACGCCATATAAAATTGCCAATGTTTTCTTAAAAGACAGGAAGAAGCTGTTGTTTCCTTGTATTTTCTAGCACCCTGCAGCTTACAGGAGGTACCTCCATACTATTAAACAAATAACTGTGATTTTCTGAGGCTAGAACTACTCAAAAAGCTGCTTTCTACATTCTACAAGAGTGAGCCGTGCTAAAAAGGTGAGGAGATGCACGACCAGTGCTTGCAGCTATTGGGTAAAGTTTCAATGATGTCTAAGTCCCATTTTCAAAAGTGCCTAACGGTACCATGGAGCCTATGTCTGAATGAAAGTCGCTTCAAAGTCATGTAGGTGCTTTTGAAAATGGTACCCATTATGCTTATTTAAGGCTCAGTGTCTCTTGCAGAGCATATTAAGAGTGCCCCTGATACTCTTACACAAAGCTTCAGCCAATGTTTCTCCCAGCACAGCCATCCTAGAGTGAAGAGGGGGAAAGGTCCTGGCCTCCACGCTCTTTCATGCCCTTCTTGCCACGTTCTGGTCTTAGTAGGTGTCACAGGGTGACTGCCTTTTAAGAGAAAGCAGGGGCCAGTGCACCTGGACCTATTACCTGCTGCCCAACTAGGGCTTAAGGGGAGGCACCTGGTCCTTATAAAAGAGGGAATCAGGCAGAGGGCTGCAAACATTGAGAAAGGCTGCTGCAGAGGTCTGTTTCATGTCCAGAATGGATTACCCAAGGAACTGCTGAAAGGATCCTGAAGGAAGCAGCTGGGGGAAAAGCTAGAAGATCTGCTCTGATCAGGAGTCTCCTGCAAGGTCTTTGATAGGGGAAAGGGTTTGGTCTTGAAAGCAATAGCCAGAGGGCTGAAGAAAGCTGAAGGCCAGGGAGAGCAGACTCCAGGGGATTGGAAAAGACTCCAGTAAGGGCTGAGAGTGGCTTACTAAGGCAAGGAAGAGTTGTAGAAACCAGAAGCCCCAGGACTGAGCATTGGTTGTGTTTGATGCCAATAAGTTATACCCTGGGAGAAGGGCATTACTGGACAAAAATAAAGCCAGTGTGGCAATTATTTAAGGAGCCCCTTCAAGGAAGAAATAGAGGCAGGGCTGCTTCAGAGCCACTTCTGGTCAGCAGGAGACACTGCAGGGCAAACATGGAGGCAGACACCAGCTCTGCCATCTCCTTTCTATATTTCCTCTGATCAACTGAGGTTGTTTTCAGAAACACTAGCAATTCTGTTTTGGGCATGTTAAGTTTAAGCTGATGATGATGCATCCAGGGCCAGAGGTCAGATAGGCAGCTGAAGGGCAATCTATCTTTTCCAGGAAATACTGTAGATAGGAAACTCCTCACAGTGAGAAACCCCCAATTCTGCATCTGGGAGAATGGGAGTTGGATTTTCCAGACTGTTTACTACCCAGGATGGCTCTGCTGATTGAGAAACCTTCTTCATCTCCATCACAGCCAGGGCATCATGCTGCAAAAATCTTTTGTAATGCAGTTCTTCACATTCTAAGCACAATTTCTGACACTGGTGGTTTAGCCTCCTCCCTTTCCTCCATGTCTGTCACAGATCACCTCAACATAAAGCTAACGTCGGAAGCTGATGCAGGAGGAGGGGTATTCTGGAGCTACCCTATCCATAATCAAGGACAAACAGTTAACGGAATGTCCACCCAAGGCCATGACTAGAATGGTCTATCTGCTGTCAGCATTCTCTCTCACCAAGGCCTGTGGCTTGCTAGGTCCATCAACTTCCAAAGCTGAGCAAATAAAATGGAACCCATGCCCCAGTGGGAGAAAAGGTGGGCTCAATCAGAGGAGTTAATGGTCTGGCCAGGACAGATATGTAATCTTCACTTCCTGTGTCTCCAAGTCCAAGCCAAAAACAAGATCCAGAGTGGGACTAGCTTTATGTACTGAACCAGTTGTCATATGGGTTTAAGCTAAAGATAATTACTCCAGTCTGTTCATTTTATAGAGGCTGGAATGACAATAAATCTTATCTGTCATTCATCCAGGAGAAACGTGAGTATAGAATGGAAAAGAATGTGGGTGTAAAATTTACTAAGTTCTGTTTGGATCCACATGTTCATCTCCAGAGTTAGCCAGGTCTGCTAATTTAACAGTGAATCTGAGACATACCACACACATGGTTCACGGAATCCTACAGAGCTGTTACACTCTGCCTCTTGTTATCTTAAGTGGAACAGTTGAAATAAAAAGTAGAAATGTGATCAGTTGTTGGGCTGATGGACTATTCCAGGGGAAACAAAGAAATGCCCCAAAATAAGATAGATACTAAAGAAATTGTAGCTTGGCCACACACAGTATTTAATCATTCATTTCCAATATAAACACAGGCAAGAAAGACAGCTTCTGTTTTTTACAGGACATCAGTATTCCATGTTTATGCTGTCAGACTGATCTCAACCATGTTAAATTAGATATATGAGATTCAGGATGATCTGTAAACAGTGGTCTTTATACTGCATCAGCCAGAATATGGCCAAACCAATTATTGTAAAAAGCTGGAGAAGTCTAAAAGAAAGTGGTTAAAGGTGTTTGCGTTCTAGCTGGGCATCATTTGGGATCATTTTGGTTAAGTACCATTTTATAAAGATGTAGCTCTCACTACACATGCTGTAAAAAACATGGCTATCTCTTAAGGTGATCATTTATAGCATTCTGTGTTGATTCATCTAAATGCCGGTGACAGCAGGGGAAGACTGTTCAGGTCCAGCTCCTTGAAATACTCAATCACAAAACAGAGTCATTATTTTGGGAGTGTTAAGAAGAACAAGGCTTCAAAACATGGGAAAACACAAATACTTTTTTCATTGTATTGTAAAATGCATAAGTTAGCAGAATTAGAAGTTACTCCCTTCACAGAGCTGGTTGAAAAACAATGACAACTTTAATGAAAATTTACTGATTTTTTTTGTAAATTGTTGACATTTTGATGACATTTTTCAAAATTAAAAGAAAAATCAACTCACCTTTCTAGCTGGTCAAAAACCATGAAAATAAATGCAAAGATTTTTGCTTTAACAATCCAAGGGAAGAGAGGGAAGAGCAGAAATGGGAGCTTCCTAGTGTGTAACAAAGACCTGAAGGCAAAGAGTGACATATACAATATTAATTGTTTTGATAACCAACTACCTCTAAGGGTGAATGAAATGATTGCCTCAAAGATCCCTCAGGGTGTTGGAGTCAATGAAGTCACCTTGTGCACATGCACTAAAGGGCTATAAGTGGATAATTTTGTCAGACAATGTACAAGGCCAGCGGAATAGACTGAATATGGGGGTTGGGTCATGATCCATGTCATCATGTTGGCAGCACAATAAATATAAATAGTGCCTCTGAACTGGACATGTGCTAGGGATGTTGCTCAATTGTCAACACAGCATGCTCCCTTGGACTGCTGACTTTGCTTGCCTGCTCTGTGGATTTCTTATCTCACATTCCTGTTTGGTGCCAACCATCCCCATAATCCAGCTATTTTATTTTGTCCATCACCTGCCTCTGCCCCAGCAACCCATGGCTCCAGAAGGTGCAAACAGAAGCAGGAGGGGAAAATGAGAGGATCCACATGTGACAGTTTGTACTTCAGTGTGAAATACCATGTTAAGGCTGCCTGAAGAATTCTGAAGAGTTGACCTTTCACCACCCCTTCTTTTCTTTGATGACTCTCAAATCTTGCCACTCATTGAAAGGATGGATTTGATCAGCTTGTTATTTGGCTGGGCCATATCTGTAATTCAGCATGGTGAGGACTTAAGGAGATTCTTACAGTGAGAGTAATTATACGTGTGCTGTGTAGGTAGCAGCCAAATAGATCAAGATTTCCACTGTACTGAACACATAGTATGGACACACAGAAACAAATGTATTTTCAAGGTTTAGCAGCTAATATATATTCTGTGAGATCACTAGAACACTGGTTATGTGAAGTGCTCTTAAAAGTTTTGGGTGGTTTTTTTCCATAAAGGCTGGTCATGTTTTCAATAATCCACTACACTCTGCTTTTAAGTTACTGGAACAGAGACCTTTGTTTTACCTATTACATCTCTATTACGAGGACAAGGGTTAAAACATACTGTGCTAACATAAAAGCTGGAACCTGTATCGGCCACTCTATAAAAGGGGAAAAGAGTTTGACATCTTTGGCTCCAAGGTCCCCCATGGACCAGTTGTTTGATCATTTGCTTTTCCAGAAGGTTAGTTATCAATACTTGAAGAACAAAGCAACAATTTTGTTAAGATGATGAATCCACCTACCTATTGTTGGGATCTTCCTCCAAACTAGGGGAAGCGATGTCTAGGGCAGTGTCCTATTTAAAAGAGCTCTTTATAAAGTAAAACCCTAGAAGAGACTATTTTAAAGGGGGATTGAATCCTTTGCTTGGAAATCATAGTATAGCAGTAGATACATAGATGTTATGGCCAAAAAGGAACATTCTGATCATCTTAGGCTGAGCTCATGCATAAACACAGGACTGAAATTTCACTAGTAATTCCATATTTAATTTAACATTACAACACATCAGCCTAAAAAGTGTAGGTATCTCCAGAGGGTGCATCCTGGGGTCTTTGTGCATCTAAACAAAAGCTTGGGCCTCAAGAGGTAAATAAGCACAAGTATGCTTGGAAAGATAGACTAGAAACTAGTCTCTTTGGTCAACCACATCCTATCCAGGACATGTGTCACTTCTGGAGATTTGCATTTAAATCCTAATTTAGCTAATAAATAAACATGGGTTTGGCAAGGTGGGTGAGGCAATATCTTTTATTGGACCAACTTCTGTTGGTGAGAGAGACAAGCTTTCAAAACACACAGAACTCTTCATCAGTTCTGGGAAAGGTCTAGGACCGACACAGCTACAACTACACTGTGTACAACAATGAGTTTGGCAGTCTAATATTAGTCCCTAGTACAACCTGGCATGATTTGCAGTTCCTATTCCAGAGAGGTCCATGTCAGGAATAGGAGAGTTGGTACAGATCAGGCAGGAAGTGAACAGGAGAGGTAGGTAGGGGAAACTTTAGTTAGTGCAGAATGTGTCTACTCTGTTCCCTTTCTCACATAGAGCACACTATACTTCTGTTCTTTGTCTTCACAGACTTCCAATGTTATTGTTGTCTTGTCCCACAATAATCATATCAGGCCATGAAGTTCAAGAATCAATTCAGTGACTCTTATAGGATCCTTTAAGAGCTTGCTACAGAATCCCAATTCATTTCCAGATGTAATTCAAAGTCTTGGTCTTAATCTATTAAGCCCTACATGGTATAAATCCAGGCTTTCTTGGAACCACTTCTGTTCCATCCCCAAAATTCTGCTCATCTGACCTTTTAGAGTTAACAGTTCCCAGATTTTTAATCCTAGGGGCTGGAGAAAGAGTATTCTCAGTGAGGGGACCTCAGCTAAGGAACTTGTTCTTAAGTTTATCTGACTGATCCTGAGTTTCTTGACTAGAACTAGTCAAAAAAAACCTGGACCCCTCTCCAAAGTTTTCATTTTGTTTGAAAAAGTTTGAGATGTATTATTCTCCAGTGAAAACAGTGCGGGAAGAGCAAAAAAGTGAGACAGTAGGATTTTCCCCACAATTTCAAAATGAAAAAAAATGCAATTTTTTAAATTGTAAAAATATTTCATTTCAAAATCTTGTTGAAAAATGAATGATGTCAGTAAACCTATTTTCTGAAAAAAAGTTATTGTAGTAAAAACCTCACTTTTCCATGAACATCTTTCTAAACTGTCTTGTGTTGATCTTTGGGACTCACAACAAGGCTTGCATATTTGGCCGGGCTTTTTCCGTGGGGGTGGCTTATCTGGATAAGTTTGTTCTGGAGAAGGCTGTTGAGCTCTTTATTTTTATTTGATTTACATCATGGTAGCATCTGGGTCCCCATCTGCTAGCTGATTCTTAAGCAATTATTAAGACACAGTCCTTGCTTCAAATGCTTAGTAATATTTTGTGGATTTTTTTTTGTGTATTCATTAATCTAATATTGTACAGGCACCTACAGTGCATGGAAGGCTTATTTAACAAATGAATAGGACACATTCAGATCATTTCATTGTCAGCATTAATTCACTCTACCAAGTGAATTGCACGTCTGGCCCAGTTAAGGATCCCAAAACACTTATCTGAACTTTGCTGAACCTGTTGTCTCTAGGAATCTGTCTGGAAATACCATGAGATCAGGTTTTCTTGAAATCTTTCCTAAAATTCGTCTTTCAGAAGGACCAAAATGATAGTAATTATAATTTCTTCCAGAGTGTTCAGTACTTCTTCCCTGGCCAAAACCAGAAAGTGCAAAAGCCAGTGATGCGACAATCAAAAACAAATAACCAAACTTTTACACTTCTTTGGAAGAGTTAGGGGTCAGTTGGGGTTGTGTTTTGGGTTAAGGTTTTGCTTGGTTTTTATTTTAACCATCCTTGGTTCCAATGCTAAGCATTCAGGAAAATGGCATGTGGAACCCTGATCATGCAAATGCTTGTGCATGTATTTGTGAACAACTATTTGGATGCACACAGAGAACAGGACATTCAGCTGGTTTAAACCACTGTAGCTCTACTGACACCAATGGAGCAGTGTCCATTTACACCAGTTGAGAAGCTGGTTCCAAATGTCCAAATAGGTTTTCAGTGATTAATTTTAGCACAAGTGATTTTATCATCTGCACACACAAAGGAAAAGGTGTTTGTGCATGCAAAATTGCATGTGCACAAATAGAGGCTAGAGTGAAGTCCCTGTGGAAATTTGGCCCCCACAAGTGGGCCAGATTCCCAGATGGTGTAAACTGGTGTAGCTCCATTGCATTGATGGTAATTTATACCAACTGAGGATCTGGTTTAATGTATTTGCTTTTATTACTGATGTAGTGAATGGATTGTATGGCAAGATGATTCTATTTACTGGTAATCACATTGGCTTCTAGGTCTGTGAGATTTGACCCAATGGGAGTTTTGCTTATCTAAGGACTGTAACATTTGGCCCTTTTGTTTTTTAGGTGATTGACCAAGTTGCTAAAATGCTTTTATAAAAGAGCAACGGATGAATGCCCAATACTGGGAATTACCCCTAATCCACCATCCATTAAATACTGGCATCAGCTAGATCCAGCAGCAGCAGAATTTCTAGTCCCCATGGTGAAAACCATTCAACATCTTCACTGCAAAGTAATTAAGATAACAAATGCAATGACAGATAAGTCCCATATCATTGCTTCCTAATCAGCACATTACTGGTGAATAACCTACAGCTGTGAGACTTCTGGAAAAACCTAATAAGGGAAACACATTCCTGTCTTCAAAAAAATAACTTGCCAAGTTTTATGAGCTTGGCAAGACATTAATTAAAATCAGTAGATGGCAATGACAGGGATATGGAGCTCTCTACTTCTGGGTCACAGATGGTTACCAGCACCATGTAATAATTGTGCAGTGATTTACATGAAACGAGTTGGTAGTCTCAGTCCAGTTTTGAGTAGACAAGTGATCACTTCATAAAATGCCCATCGTAACTATCACTAATAGTCAATCTCAGTAAAGGGACCAAGGACAGAACGGCTTTCGGGCCAGTTTTTCAATGATATTTAGATGCCTAAAGATGGAGACGAGCACCTAGTGGGATTTTCAGAAGTGCCTACACAGATTAAGCACCTAACTACCATTGAAGTCAATGGGCTTTAGGCACTTAGCCTGTTTAGGTGCTTTTTGAAAATCACAGTAATGTCTAGCGCACCTATATATGCTCAATTACCTCTGAGGATCTGGGCCTAAACTACCTTTCTAGACTGCAGCAATCCTATTCTGAACATTATCTGATGTTCTAGTAGCCATCAAGCTTGGAACGTTTTGAATTTTTCTAGTAACTTAGCAGCTCGGTGACATGTTTTTCAATGTAATCTTCTGTGCAAGCCTTACTAGCAAGTGACATTGGCATGAAGACTCGGTATGAGGAGCTCAGCTCTCTGTTAAGCAGCACACTGCAGCTCTACAATAAAGAGTATCTAGTGTTGTTCTGTACTGTTTCTGTTCCGAGTTCTGCTTACTTGAAATCAGCTTTTGGACTTGCTTGTTTGAGACCATCACTGAATTCTACTGTCCTATCAGTTGTGAAATAGTGGGTTTAATTCAGCCTTGATGTAACTTCATGAATTTCATGACCATTCCACCCATAGGCCAGGACTGAATTTGGTCAGTCCAAGTATCCATTTCCCTTCAATATCTTGTTTCTCAAGACAGTATTCTGCCAAGGACTCAGTCCATCTCATGTTGTGGAATGGTTCTTTGACTTCTTTGCTGGAATCCTGAGAACCATCCCAATGTAACCTTCTTTACACCCTTGATTCAAAGCCTACTATCGTACCCACCATCCTTATAATCAGGGAGATCTGGATGAGACTCTCTTCAGAGCTCATTAACATTGGTCCTGTCATCAGATGGAACAATAGCTGTTGAGTGATGCAATGCTCCTTCCTGCAGAGCTACATAGGCTGCCTTCATCCTGATGCCAACCCAAGGAGCAAGAAAGCCTCTCCATCTTCTTTTAACTACATATTAGTTGTAGCTTCTTTCATAGCATACAATGATTTTGGTGTGAAACTACAGAACTGAGTTGCTTATCATCCTTTAAACCCTGGAGGGACAAATGTTTCTAACATACAGGGAGCAGTGTGATTACAGATTGAGCATCTGGGCTGCAACTGTGCTAGGGCTGCTGCTCTCTCTTAGCGACACATTGTCCGCTACTAGTTCTCTGCTCACCAGTTAATTCATTGTAGGCCTTTTTCTACATTCCATTTTAGTGCAGTACATGGATTGCAGCTTCTGCTTGGCTTCTCTCTCTCTTTCTCTCTCCATAATTCTTGGAAATAACAGAAACAAACAGAAGTAGGCAACTGCGCACTTGGCCAGTGGGATCAGAGAGTGCCCACTGTGGAATCGTTGTGCAGGGAATAGGGCCTTCTGCATGCAGATTTCTACAGCAGTGTTCACTACTCGTGGCCCAAGATGCACTTTGGCTAGTGTAGCTTTCAACTGTAAGTCCAAGACACAGAATTTAGAACTTCTCTTTACATGCAGTGTAATTGTGTGTTCTTTCCAACAATACGGGTGCAATTCAGATTGGTGTGAGGCTCTGAATTTGGCTCCATAACTTATAGGCTGCAAACATTTAAAGGATACACGTTTGTTCTTGGAATGCAGACTCCAAGGCAAATAGATTAGCTTAACAATGTGTTTTTTGTAAATGACAAAAAAGTTTCTTTAATTTCCCCCAAACTGTGCTTTATATTAAAACAAAGAAGCAAGTGCTTACTCTTTATCAAGATTAAAACACACAGAGAGAGAGAGAGAGAAAACCCCTATCAACTCCTGCAGTCATTAAATCCAGGAAAGAAGTTTTCCTATAGCAAATCTTTTCACTCTTTCAGTTGCATTTCCTGTCACACTTATGCTATTCCTTTATGCATTAAGGGCTCTTGTTAGAAAAATGGAAAGTGGGTTAATGGGGAGTTCTCAGATACTTTTCTTATGTGACTAATGGTCCCCTGGGATGGATTTAATCGATCCTACAATGAAAGTGGTACTGTTTTAAGATTTTCTGGCTCAGATAAACATCTTTAATCACTTTCATGTTGAAATAAAAGGAGCTTGAGAATGTGAAACTTCAGTATACTCTGATTCCTGAAAAGCGAACTTAGGAACATGTTGCAGATATGTACATAAATCATCTTGCTAACATTAGAAGAAGGGATTCCTATATGGCTTTCAGGATGCTTTCATGTAAGTAGTTCCTACTCTTGCAGCTAATATATTTTGCACATGTGAGTTGCTCTTTGCATGCCGAGAATGCAGCTGCACAACTTCAGTTTCACTCTGAAGCTGAAACTGGTCATTGTCGAACGTGATGTTGCAGATCAGTCTGAAGACAAATTCTGAGGTTTAACTTAATGGGAAGCCTGCCAGGCAGCAGAGACATAACAGGGCCTGTCCTTCTCTCCATGTGCATCTGGGACGCCCATTGATTTTAATGGAGAAAAAAATAACCCCCCTAACAAACACATAATGGGGTGAGGTGGTATCAGGCTTCATTACGCATGTCTGTGCCAAGCAATGCCCATGCCAGCAGGTGCTGTTGATAATTTATTGTCTGGAATAAAACATCACAGGAAGAAGAATTTTTATGGCAACAATTCCTGGAGCTAATTAGTAGTCAAGGCAAAAAAAGGCTTATTTCCCCTACCCACATGTGAATGATGCTATTATTACTGCAAGCAAGCATCCCTCTTTGCCTCCTGCGCTCTGTTATGCAACACAGAGAAGCCTCTTCTGTGGTTCTGTTCCTCCTGCCTCCTAACATTAACAGTGATTGCTGGAACATGGCAGCAAGCAAGTTTGCTAGCTTTCACTCAGAGCAAAAGAACTGCTCTCTCAAAGTGCTTTGTGGGTACTCTCAGAATGATGAACAATAAAAATGTGAGTCTAATGGTAGCTCTTTGGAGGGTGGGTTTAGAGATAAGCGCTCTACCTCTGACCTTTGTGGCACAGTGTTTTTGCTGAATGCTATGGAGACAATGGATCCAGTCTGGATCTCACTTGTGCCATTTTTACCCTGCTACAACTCCACTGGCTTTAGCAAAGGTAATGGTAAAAATGGCAAAGCCTCCATTAACTTCACTGAAGCCAGGATTTCACCCCTGATTTACAGTAGTGTAACTAGAAGCAGAATCAGGCCCAATAGCCTTTAAATCTCAGTGCACTGTAATTTTTTTAAATGGCAGAGCAACATGTATCAGTTTTAGATGTTGTTTTCATGCTGCAGCTAACTAAGAATACCTCATTTCCGCATATTGTTAAAAAATGCACGGCCCTCATCTCTCTTTACAAAGGGTTTGTGCTTGTGTTGTGTCTGATCGTTGCTACACACCCAGAACTCTGAGTGATTTTAATGTTCCGTTTCACTAATATATATTGTGTAGGGATCACAAGCAGTCAGAAGCAAAACTTACGAGGAAGCACAAAGTCTCGCTGAGACTTCACGTTAAAACAATTTTATCCCAGCACCTCTGCAATCATTCCTTTTTGTTATATGTAATGTACTCTCCATCCATGAGAAATATACATGTTAAGAGAGCCTTATTCCAGCATAATCCCTCGCTGCCTAGAAATTGACATTTATTTGCCTTCTCCTCTGGAGTTTCTGCTGAAATTGCTTCATTATTTAAATCCTGCTAACTGCAGGGCTCGGAGGGGAATTTTTGCAGAAGAAAAAAAAAGATATTTTGTTTACTGCAATACAGCAAGGAGAATTAGTCACAAATGTTACATTTCTGTGCAATCTGCTGACCTTTCCTTGCCTCAATTCTTCTGTCCTCCTGGCATGTAACCTTCTGAGACACCCCAGCATTTTCTGAGGACTGAGAGGCCAAAGGTGTATCTATCTCTTAGCTCTATACAGGGCCAATATAGGTCCCTTGTACAACATGGCCCTTTGCAATAGGATATTTACATACATTCCTCCCACACCATCATCACTGGCTATTCCAGTTATTAGAACAGCTTTTTCCCTGCCCCCTCCTGCCGAATTACTTACAATTTTAGTTTAATATATGTTACTTATTGCACATAGCAGATAATGCTACCAATTTTTCTGTTTTAGTGAGCAATAATCCAGTTCCTTCATTGAGATAAATGTCTCAGTCTTCCACCACATAGTTTATCCACTTCAGAACCAGATTATTGTCTCATAAAACTGTTGCGATAGTGCAGTTAATTCTTGCTATTATTTTAGAAGCCAGAATCATAATTTTCATCATAAAGATTTAAGTCCTTTTTACTTGCTTAAAGTTTTCAAACTATGGGTCATATCCTGCCATTGATTTTTACGCAAAACTTCCAATGGTTTTCATAGTAATTGGCTTCTTTTCTCTTGTGATTTAGAGCTGCAGCATCAGAATGATGCAATCACATTCCTAATACAAATTTATGAACTTTGTACCGTCGAATTGATGCTATAAAACAAAATCATTTTCAGTCCAAAGGGCATGTATGGGGATAGTTGACAGACCTGTGCATCATTCAGCAAGCAACAATCTTTCTTAATATCAGCCAGTGAAACAAAGTTATATGTGAGTGATGTTGCTATTATTGAACTGATGGTAAACCCAAGTGCTGTACTGTTCCCTCCCTGAAATCATTTGACACAACAGTGGCATTCATGTTCAAACTCTACAAATCACAAGACGCAACCTCAGACTTCAAAGGGAAATTGAAATGTCCAGATGAAAGTCAAGATGAAAGTCCAGATGGAAAGTCAAGCATGCTGTAGTTGGCTCATCAGATAACTATGGAACCATGTGCTTGTTTGAATTTTCTCCCTATCTCAAAAATAAAGTGTTTGTTCTTTCTAGGCTAAGATTTCAGGTTTTTAGTCCCATCAGTGAAGGGCCTCAGAGGCATCTAGTCAGTGCTCAAAATAAACAAGAGCTCATGGGAACTGAGTCCTGCCTCCTTTTTTCCTTGCTTACAAAAGAAGCTTAGCGTATCCACTTCTGTGTTTATTTGCTGTTCCTCTGCCTTGAAGAAAGTAAAAGATAAAGCAGACACTCAAGGAATCATGGGTAAGTAACCACATAAAGATGAAAGAGAATAGAGAATTAAGCACTTATTTGAGAGTCCACGCTGACCTGCTCTACATTGCGTGTATTGGGCCAGATTCTGAAGGGCAGCTAATCTGCACAGAGCACTGGTCAATCAGGGAGATGGTGTACAAAGGTAGTTTAAAGATCATTTTATCACTCTCTTGATCCTGCTGTGGGTTAGTGCAGATTTGGTCCCTCTGCATTGTACTAGAGCAGCCTGAGGACTGCTTTAAATCAGGCTGACTACAGTGGCCCCATCAGGTCAAAATTGAGGAGCAGCCCGGCACAGGGCATCCCGGCCATTGCCTCTTTCCTCTTACACCCGTTTTTCTCTACAATACCAGAAGCAAGGAAGGGGAGAAGCCAAAGAGTCTCTATGCTGGTTCTATGATATCAGAGAATCACTTTTGATGGATCTGCTGAGCAGGGGACTACAACTTCCACCAGCCTTCTCCCACTGCACATCTCCTTCCTGCTGGCTAAGCAGGGACTAGGTTTCCCATCTCACCCTTCCCATGTCACAGCACTTCCCTTTCCCCTGACCAGGTAAGGGGAAAGTGTTCAGCACTAAGAAGTGGCTGCATTTTTGGAAGCAGTGGCTGCATGGCTAGCCAGGAGCTAGAAAGAATTCTGGGTGCAGAGAGGAATCCCCAGGAATTGGATACAGAACTGTGTGTACAGTCGGCTTTGACTGCTGGACTTTACAGTGGGGGCAGGCCTGCTCAGGACTTATGGGGGAGCAGCAGCAGCTGGGCAAGGAGCCAATGCAGAGGGGCCCCAATGAGAGACACTCACTGAACCTGGTTTGGAAGCCCACAAGCACCTTTTTGCTTGAATAGAGACTGGACTGGAGTGGGCACCCGAGGCACTAGGCCTGAAGATCCCTGACTCATGATTGGACTGCTCCAGGGACCCAAGCAGCAGCTGCTCTTCCTCACTTTGAACTGTAACTGTTTGAACCTCTGTACCTACAGTATCTGCAACCTTTTCCCTTTCCTGCCAGCCCTAGTCAAATGCTCTTTCCCTTAGCCCTGTGTCTGAGGGATTATTGGGACCTGCCAGGGCTACTGCCTACAAGGTCTAGCTGCTGAAGCATGTACAGTGCTTGTCTCCGAGTTATGGAATGCCTGGCACAGTACTGGCACCTTTGGGATTTGGTGTACAAGCAGGTCCAATAATTACACACACTTATACAGGGTTACCCACACAGGATAGTTAAGCTTGTTTTAAGGATACATTAAGCTCTATAAAGCATGGATTGTGTTTTTATTGTGTGTGTACAGTGCCTTACACAATGGGGCCATTTCCCTTGCTCAGGTCCTCTAATTATTGCAATTAATTGTGAGTGGACCTGGTAGTGATACCCAAAGTCAAGGTTGCTGAACAGTTCCCATTACAAGACCCTGTGTTCAGTTGCTTTAACTTTGCCAAACTTTAGTGGTTGGGGCTGAAATTTTCCAAGCCAGTTGTATGTCCCAGGGCTGAATTTTTTTGGAACATTTCAGCTAAAGTGGCCCAGCCACTTCTGAGAATGACATTATCCTAAAAGTCTTAAGATGGTCTTTCTGCCTACAGTTATACACCTACAATTAACTATTCACACCAATTGGATATTTATTCATAGAGTCATAAATTTTAAGGCCAGAAGGGACTATAGTGATCATCTTTTCTGACTTCCTGCATAACACAGGCCACAAGATTTGCTTGAGTAACTTCCTGTTTCAGGTTCGATAGCTGTGGTTGAAATAAAACATATCTTTTAGAAAAATAATACATTCTTGAATTTAAAAATTCAGTGGTGAATTCTCCACAACACTTGATAAGATGTTCCAATGGTTAACTACCCTCATTGTTAAAATTTTGCACCTTATTTCTAATCTGAATTTGTCTAGCTTCAGCTGCCAGTCATAGGATCTTTCTATATATTTGTCTTCTAGGTTGAAAAGCCTTCTATTATCAGATTTCTGTTCCCCAAGTCTGTAGGTACTTCCAGACTGTGATCAAGTCACCCCCTAACCTTCTCTATGATAAATTAAACAGATTGAGCTCCTTTCAAATTTCATTTTATAGGTATCTTTTCCAATCCTTTAATCATTCTTATGACTCTTCTCTGAAACCTTTCCAATTTATCAGCACCCTTTTTAAATTATGGACAACAGAACTGGACACAGTATTCCAGCAGCAGTCTCGCCAGTGAAAAATACAGAGGTAAAATAACTCTCTACTCTGACTCGCAATACCCCTGTTTTATACCTCCAAGGATCATATTAGCCCTTTTGGCCACAGCTTTGCACTTGGAGCTCATGCTCAGCTGATTATTCATCATGACCCACAGAAGCCTTTCCCAGGATAGATAGATTCCCCCATCCTGTGAGTATGGCCTACGTTCTTGGTTTCTAGATGGATGACTTTACACACGCCGAAACACGTGTGCATGTGCCCAGCTCACCAAGAGATTCAGATTGCTCTGCATCAGTGACCTGTCCTTTTTGCTATTTACCGTACCCCCCCAATGTTTGTGTCATCTGCAAACTTTATCAGTAGTGATTTTATGTTTTCTTTCAGGTGATTGGTATAAAAATGAAATAATGTTGGCTATAAACTGATCATTGTGGGTCCCACTAGAAACTCTCGGGAACTTTTAAAGCATGATGGCAAGGTCCACATGAACAGTTAGTGTCCTGTGGCACCTTTAAGACTAACAGAAGTATTGGGAGCATAAGCTTTCGTGGGTAAGAACCTCACTTCTTCAGATGCAAGAAGAAGTGAGGTTCTTACCCACGAAAGCTTATGCTCCCAATACTTCTGTTAGTCTTAAAGGTGCCACAGGACACTAACTGTTCATGTGGACCTTGCCATCATGCTTTAAAAGTTCCCGAGAGTTTCTAGTGGGACCCACAATGATCAGTTTATAGCCAACATTATTTCATTTTTATACCAATCACCTGAAAGAAAACATAAAATCACTACTGATAAAGTTTGCAGATGACACAAACATTGGGGGGGTACGGTAAATAGCAAAAAGGACAGGTCACTGATGCAGAGCAATCTGAATCTCTTGGTGAGCTGGGCACATGCACACGTGTTTCGGCGTGTGTAAAGTCATCCATCTAGAAACCAAGAACGNTAAGACTAACAGAAGTATTGGGAGCATAAGCTTTCGTGGGTAAGAACCTCACTTCTTCTTGCATCTGAAGAAGTGAGGTTCTTACCCACGAAAGCTTATGCTCCCAATACTTCTGTTAGTCTTAAAGGTGCCACAGGACCCTCTGTTGCTTTTTACAGATTCAGACTAACACGGCTACCTCTCTGATACATGAACAGTTAGTGTGTGTCAAGTTAGTGCACTGTAGATTTATACCCCAATTTGCCACACACTAACTCGCCGTCTAAACAAGCTCTCAGATTGAAGTCCCCTATGATAACCAAGATTTTTTTCCCTACACAGTATAGAACAGTAGTGCTGGAACAATTTTTATAGTGGGAGTGCTGAAGGCAGAAATCATGTATTTGGTTATTATTACTACTTCAAGCCAGGGGGTGCGGCAACACCCCCAGCACCCCTAGTTCCAGTACCTATGGTATAGATAGATAGGAGCTGACCATCCTGTTCTCTAGTGTGATGTGGTGTTCTCTAAAAGGTACCAACTAGTACCACATCTGTTAGGATACTGATCCGTAAGCATTCAAGATAAATTGGAAATAAATTATCAGCGACTCAGGAACAGAAATGCCATTTTGGGGAAGAGGCAATGCCTGCTGCCCTTTTGCCCACTCAATCTTTCCTAAATAAGTGTCAACCAGTGATTTTAACATTCCAGTCATGTGAATCATCCCACCAGGTTTAAGTAATAGCAACTAGGTTGAATTAATGCTCATAAATGAGCAATTTCAATTCCTCTTTTTTGCTACCCAGGCTTCTGACATTTGTGTATAGGCAATTAAGAATTTCTTGTCCTCATGTCCCTTGGTGCCTTGATTAATTTTGCTCTTGACATCTTGATTTTGTGCTAAATGAGTACTCACTTGGTTTCCTCTTTTCACCCTCCTCTTTTGTTATTAGTTTAACACCCTCCTAACTATTCTAGCCAGCCTGTCTCCTCTCAGATTGATTTTCCTTCTACTGAGATGGAGGCCATCCAAATTGTACAGCCCTCTCTCCCCATAGAAGGAGGACCAATGTTCCACAAAACCAAAAACTTTCTACCTTACACCACTTACCTAGCCAGCAGTTCACTTCCAGAATCTTCTACCATCTCTCTCTGCTCTCAGGAGAGAGCTCAGAGAAGAGCATTGGATGGTCCTAGGGAGACCAGATGTCCTGATTTTATAGGGTCAGTCCCAATATTTGGGGCTTTTTCTTATATAGGCAGCTATTACCCCCGATCCCCATCCCAATTTTTCACACTTGCTATCTGGTCACCCTAGATGTTCCTCTCCTTCAGCACTCTGGGGACTGCACCAAGTTAGATCCCTAAGTGCCATTTGCAAACAACAACCTGTAGATGCAAATGTACAGCTGCTTTTAGAACATTTGGCCATTATTATTTCTCTTCACTGCAAAACACTGTTTGCTGCCCACATACTTTGGAACAGATGGGCTTCAAATGAGCCACATCGATTTACTCCAGGTGAGGATCTGGCCCTTTGGATCTTATTCCTCTCTCACTTATAGTGATGTAATTCAGGAATAATCTAAGACATTACACCAAGTATAAAATTGGTGTTAGTAGGAGGGAATCAAGTCTTCTGTCTGCAAAAATCATTTCAATTATTTTGGATCTACAAACAAGATCCCCAGCTGGTGTAATCTGATGTAAATTGAAGTCAAGGTACCTATGTCAGTTTACCTCAGAACAGACTATGGCCCAATATACAGATGCAAAGTAGGAGTTCCGTGCACGTCAGCAGGGCTTTCCTTCATTATGCAAGGACTGGCCCTTCAGTAATGCTGAGAGCAAGGGTTGACGGCAATAGTGGGTCAGATTTCCACTGTGTTTTACGACTGTGAATGTAGCTGCCCAAAGATCATTGTTCAAACGGTAAGTATTCTGTTGTATAATATATTGTAATGTCTGACACTGGGGAACAGTTCACTAGACCAGGTGTCATACTACATCTTGTCCCTGTGTAACTGTAATAAGAAACTGATTGTTTCAGTGCAGTGGGATGAACCCGTCTGTGAAATGTATCAGATGTATTGTGTTGAGTAATGTCTGTGAGAGGGCCAGAACTTCAGCTGGCATAAACTGTCAGAGCTTCATTTAGGCCAGCTGAGGATCTGGCCCTATGTGTATAGTCATGCTGAATAACAGAAGAAAAAGAAATGTAGAACAGAAGAATCAGCACACTGATATTTCAGGACAGTACTGGTGCACAGGGGGAACAGCTTGTCACTTGAGAAAAACCCAGCAAACATTTGGAGACTGCTAATAATGTGGAACAAAAGAAAAAGCACAACATGCCTCACACCCACCTGTACTTTCCTTTCACCACAAAGGAAATGTACAGGAAAGAGAACAGGAGTACTTTGTTAGTCTCTAAGGTGCCACAAGTACTCCTGTTCTTTCTGCAGATACAGACTAACACGGCTGCTACTCTGAAACCTTACAGGAAAGAGACATTTCTTAATAATGACTCCAGGAGTGTCTTGGTGAACATCAAAAAAATGGGGATTTACTGCTGAAGAAATTAAATTAACAAATCTCCAAGCAAGCCTGAACATAAAAACAGGGTTCAAAAACAGGGTGGGGGAAAAAGAAGGTTAGGGGGCGTAAGCTCTGGTTCTGCTTCATTTGTCTCCATCAAGCTTCAGTTAAAGCTGCCAAGAGTTCTCTCCGTTTGGACTTGTGGAGCATTTCTGTTAATGAGTGGGAGAGAGCGGATGGCTCAGAGGTGCAGAGGATATAGAGCCTTGTACTTATCTGTTACTCAGACACTGTGGTGATGTGGTGATGACCAGGATAGAAAAAGAACAATGTAGTATTTATTTATGTAGGCATTCATTTCTCTATTCACGTTAAATTTCATATTAAAATTTTTAAGTTGCCTATGCCATCCCCTGGGTACCCTTCTGGGTTAAAAGTGACACTTCATATGGAAAAAAAGACTAACCACACAGGCCTTGTCTACACTCCGGGGGTAAGTCAGCCTAAATTACGCAACTCCAGCTACATGAATAACGTAGCTGGAGTTTCAGAGTAGCAGCCGTGTTAGTCTGTATCCACAAAAAGAACAGGAGTACTTGTGGCACCTTAGAGACTAACAAATTTATTTCAGCATAACCTTTCGTGGGCTACAGCCCACTTCTTCAGATGCATAGAGTGGAACACACAGACAGAAGATATTTATACATACAGAGAACATGAAAAGGTGGAAGTACGTATACAATTGTAAGAGGCCAATCAATTGAGATGAGCTATCAATAGCACTTGAAGGTGTCATTTTTGCAACAAAAATACTTCAAAAACAGACTCCAAAGAGAGACTGCTGAACTCGAATTAATATGCAAATTAGACACAATTAACTTAGGCCTAAACAGAGACTGGGAATGGTTGGGTCATTGCACTAATTGAAATTTTTTCCCCCCCATGTTAAGTTCTCCTCACACCTTCTATGGGTCATCTCGATTATCACTTCAAAGTTTTTTCTTCTGCTGCTACTGATAGCTCATCTCAATTGATTGGCCTGTTACAATTGGTATGCGTACTTCATCCTTTTCATGTTCTCTGTATGTATAAATAACTTCTGTCTGTGTGTTCCACTCTATGCATCTGAAGAAGTGAGCTGTAGCCCACGAAAGCTTATGCTGAAACCTGAAATAAATTTGTTAGTCTCTAAGGTGCCACAAGTACTCATATTCTTCTTGTAGCTGGAGTTGACATAGTTTAGGTCACTTACTGTGGTGGCTATGCTGCACTGCGTCGATGGGAGACGCTTTGCGGTTGACTTCCCTTACTCTTCTTGTTCCGGTGGGGTACCAGAGTCGATGGGAGAGCGATCTGCAGTTGATTTAGCAGGTCTTCACCAGACCCGCTAAATCGACCCCCGCTGCATCGATCACAGCAGTGTTAATCCCTGGTAAGTGTAGACATGTCCTAAGTCTTATAGCCCGATCCACCCCTAACAAGTGAGTTTGCTGACCAGTAATTTAAAATAAAAATATGCTCAATGCCCCCTATGCCCATATCCTCAGCCTTTCCCCAAAACCCAAGCAAATAGTCCAGCTCTGAAACATGGGCTGAAGGTCAGCCGATCGAGCCTATTTTAGATCAAAGAGGAGAGTGAAGTCGAGAGTCCAGGGACCCTCAACACTCCGCCAGCAGTCTCCTCTCCTTTTAACAAGCTCAAACATCTCTGTCAACTGTTCTTGCTGTAGAATCACACAGGAGGAGATGCCAGATGGATAGAAAGATAGACTAATGTCACTAGATCAAGTCTAACCCAAGTTATAGTGACTGAAATCTGTTCCTATCTTGACTGTGGCCTACTAAAGCCATAACAACTCTCATCTTCTTAACTTAATTTGCTCTTACTCCACACCTTACATCCTGCTCTTACTCCACACCTTATATCCTGATTCTCAATGACAGTTTGGGCCAGGTCAGTGTCATGGTCTATATGGGAAAAATGATACATTTATCATAAGGAAAATGTCAAAAGTGGTGGCGCAGATGATGGGCCCAGCTAATGGCAGCATGGCACCTATGATGTTTCCACTGCGGCAGGAGGCATGGGAATGGAGTGACCACGGATAAGCCAGGATCTGAGGGCCACAGTTTTATTATTCCCACAGATCTCAGTCTTTCGTAAGAACAGGTGGCCAAGCCCCCTGGCTGCTGCATTCTGCCACCACTCCTGCACGCCAATGTGGGTAAGGTGGCAGCCAGAGGAAGGCCTAGTGTGAAGGGCCATGCTCTGCTATACGTTGAAAATTGAGTCTCTGGTCCTATGCTTGAGTTGACTGCAAAAATGCTTCAAAGATTTCCTCAGGCCTCTTAGGGAACAGTCTCCAGAGAAATGTATTTCAATTTGAAATAGACATTATTACTGACTGAGTTGTGAGGAGCAGACCAAGCTAAAGGGACCCAAATGTTTGCTACTGAAGTGGTCTATTTAGTTTATTTTTTTCCTCTGTCAATTATCAGCCTTAAGTGGCAAGACTCATACATTTTTGTCTCCAGCAAATTCTACTATAAACTTATTCACCTCTTCATTAATGGCTTCCTAATGATCTTCGTGAAAGATTGATATCAGATACTCTTTTAAACGTCTCCTTCGTTAGATAGTTTATCTTGACAGCTCTGCCTTCCACAGCCAGCAATCTCCCAAGATCACATTTTTGACTGTCGCAGGCCTACCATGACTAAATGTTATCCTGTCAACTTTATACTCAGGGTTCTCATTCTATGGTACTGTAACTGCCATTTGTCAGCTTCCTACCTACAACACAGGAGAGGCTGCGGAACAGAAATATTTACAATGCCACACTAAATTCCCTCTAAGCTGCGTGGCTGCACAGCAGCCCTATTAAGCGCCATTCAGGGTAGCAGTGGGGAGAGATGCCTTTCCCCCTCCCCTGGCCTCAACCCAGCCCAGCCCTGGAGCTGCCGCAGCAGTGAGAGGCACCTCTTCCCCTCAGCCCAGGTGCTGCTGTGGGGAGAGAGAGCTGGGGGGGAGTCCTCTCTCCCCGCCATAGCCCCAGGGCAGCCTGCACCCCAAACCCCTCATTCCCAGCCCCACCCCAGAACCTGCACCCCCAGCAAGAGCTTTCATCCTCTGCACCTCAACCCTCTGCCCCATCCCTGAGCCCCCTCCAGCACCCCAAACCCCCCATCCCTGGCTCAGAGCCCGTATCCCCAGTCGGAGCCCTCACCCAGCCCCTCACACACCCCAACCCTCTGCCCCAGCCCTGACCCCCCTCCCACATTCTGAACCCCTCAGCCCCACCCCTGCCACATGAATTTTGTTATGTGCACCAATATGGAGGTGATGTGACCCCCATATTGCTGCACATAACAAAATTCATTCACACATGCATGGGAAAAATTAGAGGGAACACTGACACAGTTTAGAAACCAAAAGCTCTGAATTCAATATCAAATTAGCCCACCTTAAAAGCTCCCCTCAGGCTGGCTTACCAATATGGAACAATTGTTCTATTGTACCAATCCAGATGTTCCAGATGGCGCACTCCATTTAAATGCATACTGTCCTGTTCAGCGTGCAGTTGTCTGCAGCGTTACCATACTTCTCAGTAAGATGTACATTTATCTACCTAGCTATACAAAGTAGCTGGCAGTTCTAGAGACAGGTAAAGCAGTAAGTAGAGATGTGCTTGCCCAAAAATACATGCTAACCTTTTCTATTTGGAGGCAGTAGAAATATATGTGCTTATCCCAGGCAGCTGAATTTGCTTATTATTTTGTAAAGCCTTATAATAGGGCAAATAGAACCTCCTCTCAATTCAGTGGTCATATCCTGGATATACTCCAGTGTAATACAGAACCTGTGTGCTTTAAAAGCCCAAATAAACAACATGAGCTGTCATATTGCACCAAATTCATCCACAGTATAATTCCACTGAAATCATTGGTTCCAAGCCTTCCTACACGGAGTTACATATTTCTGAGAGATTTGTGGGTTTTTTTGTAATTCAAAAATGACCAGATATTTGTAAACTTATAGGCAGGAGGGAAAACGTCTTTAGGAAATTTGATGGCTCCTCCTCCTTGGATCCAAAATATTTATAACAAAAAAAATCACATATTTTTAATTCTTTGAGGCTGTGTCTATTTCACAACAAATTCTGCACTTGCTGAAGCTTGTGTTGTGCAGCTTCCCCCAAAGCCGGGTTGTCACTGTGTAGCATTTCAAATGGACGTGTCGATAGTATAAAGCAAACAGACATTGCAAACGTGTTTAATTAGAAATAATGTACAGCTACTTTGTAAGAGGCCCGTGAAATTAATTGTGACTGGAAGAAAATTAGAACCGAAGTAGCAACGCCGTAGAGCTAAAAAATTTCAGTCAGCTCCATAATGAAAGACATGAGTCTGTTGGCCTATAATGAAAGATATGAGTCTGTGGGGGCAGCACATTGGAAAGTAGTGCTACTAAGGGAGATAGGTTCAGCTCTGAAATGCTGACAAGTTAGAATAACATCATTTTTTCTAATCAGTGCCAAGTTTTAAAGTCTTCAATATTTGACTCTCATCAAGAAATCAAATCATCATCTTTCTTCTGAACGGCTGGCATTTCTGAGAAAGACCTCAGTTTTTCCGTATGCGACGCTACAAAGAATACTTAAGATTTCTTAACTTTTTCCATCTTTTCGTGAGCGTGTTGTTAGGAGAAAGGATGATGTGTCTAACAAGTGCCTCTGTGTGTGATCATAACGAAAAAATCTCCTGGGACAGAATCCCTGTTTGCCAATTTAATATATACATACATATAATTTATCACACATTTATTGCATTCCTTTGATGACATAGCTCACAACTGAATAAAAGACTTCCCTTCCCATACACTCCAAAATACTTGCACAACTGTCCTCTAAATTAGCATTATGCTGGAATATCGGGGTGGGGAGGAGGGAGAGAATATATGCAGAGTGTGTCAGTCTGGGTGTGTGAGTGCAGGAGAGAGAGGAGAGTGCTATATCACTTACGAAAGGATGTGGGATAATTCACTGGTATCTAAACTCAGTAAAACATCTTTTTGAAAAAATGTTGGATTATCTGTAAATCTGAGTCAGACCCTCTTCAGACAGTCTGTGGAAAGGTGGAAATGGCAATTAGGCCCAAGCCAGTATCACCCTCTACATGTATTTAGACATTCTCTCTGACAAGATTTCTATGAATTTAAAATAGGTAACAAGGATAAATATTGCAAAAACAAAAGCATTTTTGTGTTGACATTTTTCTTAAAATTATGTCTGTAGACAATATATGAAAACTTTGCACACACACTCTGCTCATCACTAAGGATTTGACTGTAGCCCCAGCACATGGTCATGCAGTTTTGGGGAAGGAGTAAAGTGCCTAGACCCAACACCTTTGTGTGTCCAAAATAAGAGAGATCCCAGGTTATCAGCCCTTGCACTTGGGGGAGTGCAGGACTATTACCAAGGGCTGGTCCACACTAAGCCCCCAGTTCGAACTAAGATACGCAACTTCAGCTACGTGAATAACATAGCTGAAGTCAAAGTATCTTAGTTCGAACTTAAAGGTACTTACCGCAGGTCCACACGTGGCAGGCAGGCTCCACCGTAGACTCCGCTACTCCTCTCGTGGAGCAGGATTATCGGCGTCCACGGCGAGCACTTCCAGGATCGATTTATCGCATCTGGACAAGACGCAATAAATCGATCCCAGAAGATTGATTGCTTGCCGCCAAACCAGCGAGTAAGTATAGACGTACCCCAAGTTTCTCACACTTGTTCAGTTCCTGGCTCTGCCACAGACTTCCTGTGTGATCTTGAGCAAGTCACTTAACCTCCCTGTGCCTCATCTCTACTTAGGGAAAGTTCCTTTCCCCCACCCTTTGTCTGATATCTCCATGTCAATTGCAAATGCTAAAGGGGAGTGACTATCTTTCACTATGGGTGTGTGCCACATCTTATACAACCTTGGTTGGGCCCTGTAAATGCAACCATAATATAAATAATAGAGCCAGCCAAAACACTTCCAATTTTGAAATATTTCAGTGAAAAACAGGAATATTTTTTTCACATTTTCTCAATTTCCCTCCTGCCCCATTTTTTGACCAGCTCTAATAAATAGCAACAATAAGTGGCTTTGGTTTGGTAGCTCTTCCATTGTTTGAAACTCACAATAAAGCTAATGGGAGATTTGGGTGTAAAGTGGCAACAGAACTAGTTGTAGTTTGCTACAAATGCAGTGCTAAGTAATTTTGTTAAAAATATCAGGGTTCAAAACATGTGGAGCAATCCCTCCCCCACCTGCAAGGAAAAGGAATTTTGTAACACTGGTATTAGTAACAGTTCAATTGTCAGAAACTGTGTCCCCAACCAGCTTCCCTATGTTCTTTCTCATTACTGCTGAAATAACCATTTGTATGCACACCAGACGCTTGTTAATCAAGGCCAATTACCCCTCCCCCCCTTTTTTTTTTTGCTCAGAAAATTCCCAACCTGCAAGACAAATAGTGCAAATGATACAGAGGTCAACCCAAGCAGCACAGTCCTGTGTGTATACAGCCAAATAAAAACAGACATGGCAAGAACATGGATATAAAGTTCCTGAGCCTATACCGTTTTATATATACCAATGTAATGAGTTCTACTTTCTTGAAGAAATTTGACTTCAAATTTGCAATCACTTAAAGTGTTTGTTTGCGTGTTAATGTTAGGGTAATATTGTATGTTGACTTCATATACAAGTGGACAAAAATGTAGGGTGATAACGGAGTAATATGTATAGTGATATTAAACAAGATTTTCAGGATTACCTTCCCAAATAGTACAAGGCCAGCCCACCACCTGCTGGCAAGACCTCCCTCTTTCAAAGCCCAAGGCAACAATCTAATAACCTCACAGCTTACAAACAGCTGCGGAGTGTCTCAAAGCAGGTTAAAAAGCAGGGAAAGGCTCTCCGCTGTTCAGATCCTACCCAATTTGTCCTTTAAATGACATACTCGAATGTAAAGCTATCTGAACAAAGGCCACTGATTTGCAGACATATTATGTCTAGAGAAAAAAGGGAAGGAACCCAGAAAATTTGGGCGTATGGAAAGGTAATGTTTGAGCTCACAAAGATCGAGTTGTACATTGAAAATCTTGTTTCCTAAACTGCTGGATACTCTCTCTTTCTCTGAAGGAGCTAGGTGTGGGAAACTGAAAGCAAGGAATTTCATACATAGTATATTTTCTCATACCCTTTATAATTCAGTGGTACTGAAATGACCGGGGGCAAAAAGGCCTTGGCAAGTGCAAACACAACGTACCATCCTCATTGCTGAGTCCGTTTGAAATCATGATATTCCCAGAATTAATCAATGAGTTTCAGTTTCAAATGTTGACAATGTATCTATGCTTGAAAATTACTTTCAGCAGATGGAAGGACACTAATTTCTTATTCTATCACACTGCGCATTTTTCGATTGCATTAAATCAATAGCGCCATTCATGGCAACCTTTATTCATCCAAATAGAGCTCACAGGTATTTACTAACTTCTTTTGGTTGGTGCCAGCTTGTTAACGCACCTCAGTTTTGGCCTAAGGGTGTCTGTTTGCTTTGTAGTGAGATCAGATTCATTTTTTATGTCCGTGTATTATGCCCCTATTTTCAGCATAACTGAAAATATTCCCTAGTAAGTGGACCTAGACCACCCAAAGTTATTTCATTCAAGAACTGAGCTGTCTTCAAACATCAGTGGCCTCTAAAGATAAGAGGTCAGTGTGTTAATTCACCACAGCCACCGGATTCCTAATCCTTTCCCTTTGAGAGCTGAAAGGCATTTAGAAAAGACCAGCTGTGTGTAAAGTTGTTAGCATTTTTTTTGTCCAGAAAGGTGTGTTTGGACAGGGTTGTCATAGACTCTGGACTTCAGAGATTCAGAACCAGACCCCTCAGAGAAGATCTATCTTTATCCTACTCTACTTGAGCGTCAAGTGTTTTGCTCCTGATCTTGTGCCTGTGACTTTTGCTGTAAATTGCACACTGCATTCAGAAAGAAACATTATCCGCTTGCTGGACATATACCAACCTGTGGCTGGTATCTGGGTGACATATCAGGAGTGCTCTCTACTGTGACTGCTGTGGCACTAGCAACCTCAAAGGTGTCAGGGCAGCCGTGGAGACATGGCAAGGGAGTAGGGGTGCAGAGCTGGCTGGCATTGGAGGGGAGTGCACATTGCACCCCCTTATGTGTGGGTACACTTCGGCTGTGCACTGTGGAGACCTGAGAGGGATTGCACTTCCTCACTCTCCCCTGTGCAGCTCTGTACTTCAAAGGCACAATTTGGCTTTGTCTATAGACTATACACATGCTGTGCAGACGCATCAGTCGTACCAGACAGCTATAAAGGGCTCAGTTGTGACTCAGAAGCACAGTCTTGAGTGAGGGGCCATTGCAGAGATCCCCCATCCAAGGCTCCCTGGCACACAGGTGGCGTGTTCTTGCTGCTCCAACCTTTCAAAGGCTCCACCAGCGCACCTGAGTCTCTGCTGACCAGTGCATAGGAGTGGTGGGGTTGCAGCTACATAGGGTGACCAGATAGTAAGTGTGAAAAACTGGAACACTTTTTTTTTTGTGGGGGACAAATATAGTTGTGTCTATAAGACAAAGCCCCTAATATCAGGATGTCTGGTCACTCTACAACTGACCTCCCTTTCACTCCTCCCCACCTTCCTTGGACACCCACAGGGGCACCAGAAGAGAACGGTGCCATTACTTGCTAGGTCACTGCAAGAACACAGTGCAGAAGACTTCTTACATCAACCCCACCTTTGTGCACCATGCGGTAGCCAGACATAGGTTGGGCTAAAATGAAATCCTTTTAAATATTGAGCTGATATATAATAAAAAAAATATATCACAGTTATAATGGTGATTAATGATTGTTCAAGGAAAAAGGCAAATGTTCAAAAGTGGCTTCTAATACTGCATCCGCAATTTTGTGTGGGCAAGTTTCTATGCAGGCACTTTTATATTCCCAGCCTTCCACACATGCAAATGCTTGGAATTATCTGTGCAGATTGTATTTACATATGAAGATTTAGTATTGAGAAGTCCAATTACCTGATTTGCATGCAGAAATACAATTTACACATGCAAATCTGTTTGGCTCATGTTGAAACTTTGAGGCAAAATAAGTGTCTCTCAGAAATTGTGCACATGGCAAATTTTGAACACAATTGTATAGGTTAAGCTTATGCAAATGAGCCCCCAAAATATAGTGTAAACTATATTTCATGTACATAATGACTATTTTAGAGATAAATATACACCACATCATTGCAAGAAGTAAATATTCCTTTGTTTAAATAAAATATAATTTTCTATACCGAAGTAAAACATACACAGTTGACTATCATACATTTCTAAGCTGGTTCTTGGCAGATATATAAGTTCCTTTCCTTTTGCAAAACTCTTTGAGCGCCACAGTGTGAAATCTTAAATTAATATTTCCTTTGTCATATACCTGGGTTTTTTTTTTTTTACTTTACTTCCTTTTTTGGGTTCCTCTTCAATCGACCTCTGATATATAATAGACTTCCATGGGATAAGAAATCTTTCGGAAGTCAAATGCATGCTTCAGGTTCATAAGAAAGATGCTCTTTAATACCTTCCTCTGCGTATAGTGAATTCCTCTTTTATAGGGTCTATGCAGTTTTGGACATGGATTTTCAATGATTTGGTAGTTTAATTGTTGATAGGACTGATTGTTTTCTTTGCAGGAAATGTATGGCAGGAAGTGAATGAAATTACCACATACACAAAGATGCAGCAGTTTCCACATACAAATGAACAAAGGCCCATATGACTGAGGACTTCCAATATACAATTTTCAAAGCATTTTATTTGAGCATATTAATTGGATGTGGATCTTGATTATTTTCCCATGAAATAAATTTAAACTTTATTCACACTTGGGAATTGATGCAATCTCAGAGAGAAAAAAGGTGATTTATGTATAAGTGCTCTTAAAGGGTTTGAAATCTGTAATTTAATCTTGTAATCAGATAAACCAAGACAAATGAGGCAATTGGCAAATAGGTATTTTAATCACAATACTACCAGAAAACCACACAAAATAACAAACACATGCCAGATCTAAAAGTCACATTCATTTCAAAGTGCTGATTTAATAAAAGCTGGCTAGCATGTGGGTGATTGAATTACCTCCATATTTATATGTACTGCGTGCATGTAGTATTTTCAATCTCCTATCAAGAACACTGCCTCTAAATATGGCAAAGGCAAATGCCTTTGCAAAGTATTAACAAAAAAGATTGTTTCTATTACGTGCCTTTGTTATTAACCTAATCATTCTTTCATGACTATAAATTAACCCCTTAAAGGCTTTGCTTTCGGTAAGTGATGTGTATTTTCCTCTGATGAGTTTTTTAAACCTTTCCTGAATTTAACTAATCCCAGAAGCAGTTTCATTTTGTAATAGTTCCAATATCTACTTCCAACTTGTAGTCAACATTTTATGAAACAGTTCCTATTGTTATGAAAATGTTTCTCCAGGCTTTTTGTTACGGGCTTTTATTTCCAAACCCAGCTGTTGCTGTCTTTGCATTTTACTGTTCAAAGGTCAGGTCAAAGGTACTGAATGGTTGACCATGGCTATGTTGAGTGTAAGTGAACCCAAGAATGGCCTCTCTGATTGATCATCTATTTAAACAGTGAGGGTGTTATGCCTTTGGATTAAAATGTAACCTAGGGCACTGGAAAACTGGAGCCACTAGCTGTTTGTGAAATATGCATAGAAAACTTTCTATTGCTTGCAGTGTTTGATGTGGGTCTGAAATTCAGAGTGAGCCTTTTAGGTCTTCTTCCCATAACCTTTGTGAATATCTTTTTCTTTGCTTATGTATTTGCTATACACTTCTCATAATAAGATAATGCCTTTAATATAGCGTAGTGCTGAAGAGCTACTGTATGTGCATAAAGTAAAATGTCGGGCATTCTCTCTAACATGTTACCTTCTAAATTAAGATTTAAAAGAAAAAAAGCTTTCACATGATATTTTTCAAATGGAGACTTTACCTGAGAAATTGGGAGATTTCCGAATTTACTTGATTCTTTGTAAATGTTTGATAATCATTATCTGTAACCTGGTCTTGTCAAAAAATGCATATTTTACATTTTATGCATGTTACGGTAACTGATCTTAATTTTGGCTCTCAGGGTTTGATGCAGTATATTGCACCAAATGTAAAACAAAGGGAAAATCTAATATAGATTGAGAACATCAAGCAGAATAAAGATCAGTGTTAATGTTCACTCCCACCTTATGCTGTGTCATTATTTCTGCAGTTAAGTAGTTATAAAATAGCTTCAGTGACACTAGTACCTGTGCTTGTGCATTACAATCTCACTTAATGAGACCTACTTTGATGTAGCAACTGCTGTTTTTAGCAGTTTCTCTTACTTCTGAAGACAGGATAAAGTAATTATGAGCAGACAGAGCATCGTTTTCAAATTATTAATTTCAAACACTAAAAATGTCTCAAGCCAATTGAAGCAGCTGGGTTTGGAATCAGCCAGTTAACAAGATATTTCTCATAGCTTTTATGTTGCCATTCCTTTGTAACAAGCAAGAAGACACTGGTAATACTACATGCCATTTCTTGAATGTTTAAATAGAATGGGTCTGATCCTGCGAGGTGGCCATTTGAAGTCAGGTTAAAAAGAGTATTGGAGTCTTTAGTATTTCATTTCAGAAACTAACACTGATGTTTTTTTCTTGCCCCCTGATTTTATGAACATGGATGTCAAAGGGAGCAGGATTTGGCCCTATATAATTTCTGCCGAGCATGCTATAGTAGTTATGACAGCAGTGCTCGCAGGTCTTTGAATATTCCTTCTTCCTGCTCCAAAAAATTACTATGGGCCTGATTCTCCATTTCCCTGCTCCATGTATACTCTTTTACGCCAGTGCAAAGTGAATGCAAAATGCTACCATTCTGATTTGTTAGCATTTTATACCCACATTCTGAGTAGCTATTTGTACTTGGACAATGAGGGCAATGGAGAATAAGACCCTATATTTGTATTTTCACTGCTGGCATCATTGAATGTTAACTAGCATTATTTAATTAGAGTGATTTAGTGACTCAAGAGCATTATTAAAAGAATCTATGTTTAGCTAACTCTGATATTACATCAAAAAATCTCCTTTCCTTGCAAATGCTTTCCAGATCAAAAACAGGCTTTTGGAGTCTTTATTATTCATTGCAGAAACTGTTTCTGATTTCTGTCTCTTGGCCCTTGATTTTGTTTGTACTGTCCATAACTTCTTGGTACAGTTTGGGGCAATGGAAAAATACATTTTGGATCAAAATATAATAAACGCTGAACAAGTAAGAGAGGAAAGGACCTTGTTAAAATGTACCTCAATCTAGATATTTGCTTTTTAAAAGCTCTGTGAGTAAAAGCAGAACAGTAAATGAAATTTATTATTTAATACAAGGGTCCATTTTACTATATGACATTCTTTTGAAGAAAATATAGTATAATCCATGACTGGCTTAGAGTTAGGTTCTAATTGCTCATGCAAGAAGAACACAGCAAAATCTTTCTCCTTTGCATATAGGGGGCAGACTGAATCCTAATATTAGTGCTCCTCTAGCACTGGCAGAAGATCTGGAGTGGAAGTATGGCCATATGTGCCTTCCCTTCTGTATCTCCTAAGAGCTGCAAGACTTCACGGGGGCCTTCTCTCCACAAGATGGCCTTTTCCAAGGTTGTAATAGTTACTGCCTCAGAGTATGTTCCCCAGATATGTTTCCCAGACCTTTTGTGGAAAAGTCCTATTGAATTGATCGTGTGATTAAGCCCACAATGGGAATAGTCACAGGACATATGTTAAGCATGATTTGCTAGATTGGGGCCAGAGCAGCCCTCAGCACCTTGCAGGAGCAAGTTTTAAACCAGTAAGACTCACTGTACATTTGACATGGTTTTGTAGACGTAAATTAGAAGCTGGACACACAACAATCTCCTTACTATAGGTTTCTTTAACTGCCCAACAGAATTCTATAGAAGCAATAGAATTTTCTGCTACCTCATAGAGAATGATCTAAAACCTACACATTTTTTTGTTCAATTCTTTAGAATTTTCCCTTAAAAACACTCTGCCACCTCACCACTCTTCATGCAGAATTCTTCCAACAACTGCTTCTCATGGGGTGCATGTTTGTAACCCTTATATGGCTTTGGCTCTCAGAGCCACACCTAGAGCTGATCAGAGAAACTTCAACAGAATTATATTCCACCAGAATATGCAGTTCCATTAAAGTGGCAATGCTTTGTGAAATCAGGTTGATTTCACTAGAATTTAATTTTGGAAGAAAACGGGGGGGGGGGGAGGGAATCAGAGACTGTCAAAACATCATATTTTGACATTTTCAGACCAAAATGTTTCAGTTTTTTTGTTTTTAAATCATAGAATCATAGGACTGGAAGGGACCTTGAAAGGTCATTTAGTCTCGTCCCCTGCACTCATGGCAGGACTAAATATTATCTACAGTCTGACCATTCCTGACAGGTGTTTGTCTAACCTACTCTTAAAAATCTCCAATGATGGAGATTCCACAACCTCCCTAGGCAATTTATTCCAGTGCTTAACCACCTTGACAGTTAGGAAGTTTTTCCTAATGTCCAACCTAGACCTCCCTTGCTGCAATTTAAGCCCATTGCTTCTTGTCCTATTCTCAGAGCTTAAGAAGAACAATTTTTCTCCCTCCTCCTTGTAACAACCTTTTATGTTATCATGTCCCCGCCTTCCCCCAGTCTTCTCTTTTCCAGACTAAACAAACCCAATTTTTTCAATCTTCCCTCATAGGTCATGTTTTCTAGACCTTTAATCATTTTTGTTGCTCTTCTCTGGACTTTTTCCAATTTGTCCACATCCTTACTGACATGTGGTGCCCAGAACTGGACACAACACTCCAGTTGAGGCCTAATCAGCACACGTAGAGTGAAAGAATTACTTCTTGTGTCTTGCTTACAACACTCCTGCTAATACATCCCAGAATTATGTTTGCTTTTTTTGCAACAGTGTTACAGTGTTGACTCATATTTAGCTTATGGTCCTCTATGGTCCCCAGACCCCTTTCGGCATTACTCCTTCCTAGGCAGACATTTCCCATTTTGTACGTGTGCAACTGATTGTTCCTTCCTAAGTGGAGTACTTTGCATTTGTCCTTATTGAATTTCATCCTATTTACTTCAGACCATTTCTCCAGTTTGTCCAGATCATTTTGAATTTTAATCCTATACTCCAAAGCACTTGCAACCCCTCCCATCTTGGTATCATCCACAAACTTTATAAGTGTATAAATGACTTTATAAATGACTTTTTTTTACAATTTTTTTAATTTTCTATAATATTATATATTATAAAATGTGTCAGTTTGGGGTATCTGTACAACTTATGAATTCTGGTTGATATTGTGAAATTGTTCTTACAAAAGTTGCTACATCATGGAATGCCTCTATGTTTGTGTGCATCCACTATAGCTGACAAGCCTGTAAGCACATCTTTCCCAGACTAGATACAATGGAGGGTAGTTAATCTTAATGACTATACTCTGACCAGACAATAGGTATTCTAAGGAGGTCGGCTGGAGCTGGGAGAAACCACTTCCTCCAGCTTGTCTATACACGCTGGGGTTTGAAGAATGAAAAATTACCAGCAGCAGGGCCAAGGATGCAGTTGTTAGTGGTTGGTGATGGGACATATAAACTTGAGGGACTCATAGACCCACATAGGAAGCTTTTGGGCAGGAGCAGAGAAGAGTTGGTGATATTTTTGTATCAGCAAGGGGAGTAGTTTTGTTGTGGGTCCAACTGAGGTCAGTGAAAGCAAGCTGACCTAGAGAGAGAAGTTCAAAAGTCAAGCCATGAGCTGCAGCAGAAGGGTCCTGGATACCCCCAGAGAACCTCAGCCCAGAGAAAGTTCCAGAGTGGTGAGGAAACTAAGGCAGGAAAATGTATGTTGGTTTTATCATTATTGTATACGCATCTGCATTTCTGGTGCTATTGAAGAAAAAGAAGATGTTGTTTTAGACTCCTATGTAAAATTTGTCGGTGTGTCATGTCTGCCACCAATCATGGGCCCTTGAAGAGTTAATCTGTGGGCCCAGAACACCCACATGGCTGGAGTGCTGAAAGTGAGTATGTTTAAGCTATGGGGAAGTCTGAGGGATCAGCATTTGTAACAGGGGTCATAGCTCTGAGACTGTGTCTAGGGACACCTGAACTCAGTTCAGACTCCAGAGGCTTAACACACACAAGATCCTGTGAAGTGGGTTCTCTCACAGCAGTCTGGTGAGTGGCCAAGAGTGTGTGCTCAAGACGATCTGGGACATAATATAATACAAACATTTTTTTAAAAGTCAAAATCAAATCCAAATATTTTGATCGGGCCCAAACAATTTTTTTCCTCGAATTTTCCTTTGCTGAGAATTTAAAATATTTTAGTTTTTGTTTCAATTTGGAATAAAACCAGATTTCACAATCTCAAAATCCTTCACAAAATGGAACTTCCATCCTCTACACTGTAGTAGTTACCATAGAGGAATGTCCCTCAGCACACTACCTTCCTCTGCTCAAATGAATTAGATGGATTCTCTTCCAAGGAAGAAATTAGATGACAATTTGAACATTGTCTTTGAATGACCTCCAAAGAGAGATCAGGAAGTGTTTCCCAAACTTAATTTGAAATGTAAGTATTACACTGGCTGAAAAGAAAATCAAATGAAATATCCTAATAATACAATTCACCAGTATAGAATGAGATAAAAAATCAGAAAGAGAAAGATACGAATATCCCTATTCATAGTCTTTTACATAGTCTTTTAAATTTTCATTAAGCATGGAAGACAATGAATACCAAGGGATTTAAAGTGTGTATATATATTTTTGCAAACCTAGCAACAGAGATAAGTTATAAACCCAGTTTAACAAGGTGGGAATTGCTTTTCCTTTTGAAATTGGTATGTAACATTTTCTTTTTGCAATGTCCTAATCATTTTTCCATTATTATCTTTAGTTCCATAAGTATTTTCTAATCTTTGCATCTCAGTCATTTTATTCTATCCCACTACCAAATGCACCCCACACCATCCACACCATCTCCATCCTTATCCTGATATATTTGGAATTCTTTAAAGAAGAAGGCTAGTAGTGTTGCATATTTTCCTATTTCAAAGCATGTCCAGAACTGGACATTGGTCTAATGGTTCAATAGTGCCTTTTGTCTACTTTTTTATTTCCTTCAGGGGAAAAGAAACTTTGCTTTGTAGGAACCTTGAGACACTCACTGCTGTTCAGCACAGTGGTAATCCTGAACCTTGCCCAGAAGTCTTAAAGATTAAACCCCCACTTTTTTTTCTTTTCTTTTCTTTTTTTACAGTGTGAAGCGCTCTGCTTATCTAACCATTTTTTCTGGCCCAACTTTATTCTTTCTGATTTCAAAATTAATTGTTAATGTAACAGTGAATGGTGTCCATCAGACTTTGGGATTGTTTACTATTTTATTATTGTATTTTCAGCTGTATCAATCATTTGGATATATGCTATAATTTTAAATAGTTCTCAGAAGTGGCACACTAGCAAACATAAGATCCATCGAAGTCTATGGCAAAATTTCCCTTGACTTCTGCGGGAACTGGTCCAGGCCCAGAAGTATCTCTAATAAATTAATAATAATGATAAAATAACAATAATAGTTAATAAATATTGCTGCAAACTAAAGAATAGGATTTTCTATAAACAAAACTTCCAGGGTTTAAAATCTTTTTGCTGGATCTAAGGAAAATGAATTTACCCCTTAATTAACAGAGAGGCATGGCATTTTCCAATTTCTCATTACTATCATGTACTAGTAAATTGCTCAAATCTAGGCCTTGATCCAATGTCCATTAAAGGGAAGGAGAATCTCTCCCCTTGACTTCAATGAGCTTTTGGTCAGGCCCTTACTCTGTATCCTATTCTCCTATTGCTGAATCAACAAGCCTAAAAGCAAACATAAATGGAAGGAAGAAGGGTTCTGCTTTCACGTGGTTCCTTATGCTGTACACAGCTCAGTTGTTAAGAGCTGAATATATAGAGCTGCACACAAGACGCCGTTTGCAGTGCACAGCAACAAGAAATTGTATTGGTCCCACAAAATCCAGGAACAATGCTGCATATTTTTGAGCACCATCTACTGGCACCTGATCTGTTAACTATTGATCTACAGATATACAGATTTCTCTTTTTTAGAGAGCACTCCTGTAACATCAATCATCAAATACACAGCTCTGAAAACTGGAGGTTACACAGGGGAGCTGAAAATCCCCTGAGTATTGTCAGAGGCCAGGAAATCCCCAGATGTTGGTGTGGGAACTTTGTGCAATATAACATCAACACAAACAATGTGTATGTGTTTATTTTACTATGCAGCCCTCAGAAATAATGTGCCACACTCTAGTAGTACAAAGAGCAATACCAAGATGGAAGTCAAGATGATTTCTTATTATTATTCATGTGTGCAGAGGTATGAATGGTGATTTCCAGACAAACAAGATATCATCCCAAGGAGTTTATATTCAAAGGGGCAGGGCTACAACAAATGAAAACTTACCCTGTAATAGAGAATGGATTTTAATAACCAGTAAATCAATTTCTTCACATCAGGAAACTTTTATTGAAGGACAGGATTATCAGCAAAGGGTCCGATGTCCAAACATTTTACATTTGAGACACTTGGGGGAGGAGTCAATGACCCAGTTACTATCGAAGGCAGGAGTAAAATAGGGCTTGTATGTAATTTTATGTCAGTTTTCTTGCCTATCAGCAGCATTGGCAATATCTCTGCTACCCAGGATTATTTTATGCCATTTATTACCCTCTACCTCCTGTTCACTTACATTATATATTCCTGTGTTTACTCCATCTTTTCCCCTGCCCTGCTCTCTGATTAAATTAGTACTCTGTGAAGTGCAGAGATCAGACCTTGCATGAGCCTGGGTCATCCACTATCTTTAGTAGAGAAGACAACATAAGGTCCATGCAACTCTGAGCGTGTTTGAGGCTTTAACTGCAAATGAGCAAAGAAATTAGATCTAGGAAGGTCAAATCAGAACTTCAGTTCTTCCAAAGACCAAAGCCTTGCTAACATAGCCCTCCTCAAGACATCTGACCTCTGCCTTTCCCTAGAATTTAAAGATCTGATTATAAACACAAGATTAGTTTAGGTAGGATGTGTGATGGTGTAAACATGCCCCACAATTAATCAGGCAATCCAGGGATTAAAAATTGCAGTAGGAAGAAGATGTGTAGACTGCCAATCAACTCCAGCTGGGGCTTGTTAGGGACAGGTATAAGAGAAAGGCTGAGTCAGAGAAGCTCCTAGGAGATAGATTGTATGGCAAGAACAGGTAGCTGGACTTTGTCCTACAGCCAGTGTTTGAATATGCTGTGCTACAAAGGGGGTGATTATTCACTCTGATGCCTGGCCCAGAAACCTAGTGCTGGTGTTTCTCAGAGGTTTATGACAGAGGGATATTCTGGACCAGGGAGTCTTGAATAAAGACAAACAGCTCCCCAGGCTTAGAGAGAATGAAGTTATTTTGTTCTAAATCCAGGGGCAGAATAGACACTGAGCCTCTATAACCTGAATAGCTGAAAGGTCTGTTTTCAAGTAGACTTATATAGCTGAGACTACCTAGTGGGCTAGTGATGACTTTTTTTTTTTTTTTTTTTAAAGAGCTTGTCTGTGTGTGTGGTGGCCTGGGAAAGGTGTCTCAAGCTGTAAAGGATATAGGGGTGCACTAGAGGCTGGCAATAGCTGAAAATGAGTAAATAAAAAAGGTTTCTAGCTAGGTGTTTATCTAGCCCTCCTTACTAAGTGTTATGTGAAGGTGCACACAGAGCCACTTGCAGCAACACGTAAAGCGCATAATGAGTGTGTCTGAATCAAGACCAGGGAGGCAATTCCTACCTTGAGGAGCCTCCACTACATGGCTAGATGTCCACCAAACCATCTATAAGCCTCTCCTCCCCTCACGAGAGGCCTATGTCTGGGGTTAATTTAGACAATTGGACAATCTAAAAGTGGGGGGCAAAATGGCATCACAAGAAGAATCTGTTGAATGACCCCCAGCTTCCATGCCTGACAGGAAAGCCGCTTCAAACATAGGGTCAATTTTTAATGAAACAGAGCTGCCAGGCAATATTATATTTTCTTGTACCACGAGTGATCATGTGGGTAAGACTAGTAGTCAAATAGGAATTCTCTTCCTGACGCTGCAAGAGAGATGCTGTGGGATCTTGGGCAAATTACCTAAGTTGTCTGTGACTGTTTTTCTGTATGTGAAGTGGGGATAATACCTGTTGTTTTACAGGGATGCTGTGAGCAGAGCTGCATTCTGCAACTGTCTTTCCCAAGTTTCAGAGTAGCAGCCGTGTTAGTCTGTATCCACAAAAAGAACAGGAGTACTTGTGGCACCTTAGAGATTAACAAATGTATTAGAGCATAAGCTTTCATGGGCTACAGCCCACTTCTTCCGAAGAAGAGGGCTGTAGCCCACAAAAGCTTATGCTCTAATACATTTGTTAGTCTCTAAGGTGCCACAAGTACTCCTGTTCTTTTTGTCTTTCCCAAGAGAGCTTTGCTTCAGTAGCTATATCTATATCTAGAGAGAGAGAGACCTATCTCATAGAACTGGAAGGGACCCCGAAAGGTCATTGAGTCCAGCCCCCTGACTTCACTAGCAGGACCAAATACTGATTTTTGCTCTAGTTCTGTAAATGGCCCCCTCAAGGATTGAACTCACAACCCTGGTTTTAGCAGGCCAATGCTCAGACCACTGAGGGATGGAAGGGGGCAGAAGCTGATACAGGATAGGAGTACACAACTCAATCAGCTAGACTTCATAATCCATGTTCCCCAATGTAATCCTGTCAGACAAAATATCATTAAAATCCCATTTAGCTCCTGAAACTCCTCTTTTAGACTCATTATATAAAGGCTGTTTGAATAGCAGAACGGATACTACTACAATCTGGACTAGCTCAGAACTTGGCTGACAGAATCAGAGGCAAACTGTAAACAGGACTCAGAATCCATGAAAAGCAACCAGTCTATGCTGGACTGTCCCATCGCCACCAGAAAGGGCTCTCAGTGAGGTGCAAATAGCACAATACAGACACTCACACACTGCAATATGAAGTTTAAAAGTTTATTGATATAGCGTCTTAGCCAGAGGCCATTGTGCAAAATACAATCTGCATAACATTTAAATAGCCAGCTCCAAAAAGATACAAACTAAAAATGCAAGAGTAACCCTTCCCTAATGTCAGTTACACCTTTTAAAACCACATATCTAATGATAATATGCTCAAGTATTCAGCCCAGCCTATCTAAGTCATGTGAACCTTAATATGGAAACACTATTCTACTGCATATTAACAGATGAAGGCTTCGGAGGCAACAAATCACTGACAGCTGCTGAATGCAAATAGCAACAGGAACTTAAGTGGAGACTTTATGTAAACTCCATACCTTTCCAACGTCCCTCAATTCAAGGGCCATCGCTCATCTTAGTCCCAGAGTTCCCTATGTTCCATATAAATGAGTCCCACCACTTTTATCATGGAGAATTATTTACATATTGCATCCTGCATATGGGCCTTGGCCCCCTGAGAGGTATGATATGCTGTGCTTACAGAATCAGAGGACAGGTGAGCTTTCTGCATTGTATACAACTTTGCAGTAGCAGGGACAGGGCTGAGGGGACTTCCCTGACCCTTCTCCATGAGGCTAGATGACATGGTGGTAACCCTGGTGACTGGTAATTACTAATGTACTCCCCGCTGCTACCACTGGAGATTCTCCCAGACTCACCAGTGCAGAAAAAGCCATTGGGAGTCTAAAAGCTAAAACTCTCACCCTGCAAAAGGCTTGTTTACCAGAATGCACAAGTCCCTGCAGTTCTTAGCATTAAGTTTGATTGCCCACTTCATGAAGCTGAAAATACCCCAGCCCAAACAGTCACATTTCTTTAACCTAAATGTTATCTCAGTCAACAAATCAGAGTAACTCACCTTCCACATATATCATGTTGTGAAAACATCACGAGATGGAAAGCACACCCAATGTTAACGTTTCCTACATTCAGTAAATGGCTGCTGTTTGCAGTAGCATTTCGAAGGCAAGCGTGATATGATAACTCACCTTGGAACAGCGTGACCTCTCCCTGAAACATGTCATCCCTTCACTGGTCAGGCAGTGCTGTAACTATTCAGATTAAGTTTGGAAAGATGTCCCTTTCCTTACAAATCATTTTTGAAGCAAGGACAAGTTTACAGTAAAATGTTAGGGAAAACAAATCAAAACTAAACATAGTCTTAGAGAGCATCCAGAAAATGGATACATATGACAGACAAATGTGCTACATATGTCTATGATCCATCTGTTGTTGCTAAGTTATTTCTGCCTTCTCCTCATAGCACCATTGCAGCAAGATGCCATCTTCTGGAGTTTTGACTGTACGTGAAATGGAGGTGTGAAGACACTCAAGTCTTTCATACATTTTAGTGCAATGTTAATTTGATGAAGGGAGATCCAGGCACAGTCTCACTAGAGTAATGACTTGAGGTCATCAGTTCCATTACTTCTAAACCAGCTGACTCCTCAGAACAGAACAGATTGCTCTTGTCAGCCACATGGTGTTTTAACGGCTGTGTCAGGATTTTCCTCCTCCTCTCTATTACTGTGTACTGTGTGTTTTTGCAGCATATGCTGCAGTGCTGCACTGTGGCAGGGTGAGGGTTATACTTGATTTACAGGCACTCTAGTGTGCCTGTGCATTGTTTCTGCAAATCTGAGAGCCAACTCTAAAAGGCCAGCAGTGGAAGACAAAAGAATAAACAAAAAGGAACGTCAAGACGAGAGACTGTGTGGAAGTGTTTCCAAATCAGAGGCATATTCAAGATTCAGGGGATGAAGATGTACAGTCTGGCCCTTGCCAGCACAACAAGCAGTTGGTTAGTGAATGGGGATTTTGTTAGATAGAATGAAAGAAAAGGAAGAAGTAAAAGATTTTGTTAACATTTGAGAAAATTAGGTAGGTTCCAAATGTGCATTCACTATAGGCTCATGTAGTGCTATTGAAGTCAATTACTCAGATGCTTAAAGTCAAGCACAAGCTTAAGTGTTTTGCTAGATCAGAGCCAGAGTGCTCAGCACCTTGCTGGATCAAACCCTATGGCAGGTTCATCTGCCTAACCAAGCATGTGAAAAAGCTCTTGTAGGTTGCCATCACTCCTTAGCGCAGCTCCCTTTCATGACTAATCCGCTGTTAAAAAAGAGTGGGGGCATTTTAGGAATAGGAATTCCTCAATTCGTTAATATGAAAGTGATGAAAGGAGACAGCCACAACAACCTCCACCAGACTCTAGATGTAAAAGAATATAGTGTGTATATTAGGGTGGATTAGCCAGTGAGTCATTTCTGGCAGAGAAATAGATTTATTATTTTTTGGTTTATAAGAACAACATGCCTGCCAGTTCAAAAGAAAATAAGCTAGGCGGGTGTCATTTCAGATTGTAGATGAGGCTATAGGGAATCTAAGATTAACTACAAATAGGCTGGAAATTGGTGCTTTAATCTCAAACACCATGTTCAATAAGGTAGATTCCAAACCTGCCTTAGCCTGTTTAATTAGGTTCCAGCAGTATTTAGGACTAATTAGTCCACTCTCATTAAAAAACCTGCAGGGTGGGAGAGAGGGTAATTACTTCTATAACTCTGTGAGATGGACTTTGCAGAGGTACCGCGTTTTCTTTTTGATGGGAAGAGACACTAAGTCATTCACTGACTGCCAGCCAATATTTGCACAAGTTTGCTTTCTTCTACGCCGTGTAGCGGATGGTCAAATATTTCCCACTAGTCCATAAATCAGCCAAGACTATTGCAAATGGATACAAGCGTGTTGTTAGTCCATCTTTCACTCTCTCTTCTGCACACCTTAGATGAGTTGCTCTTCTCAGTGCAGCACTGGGAAAGACTCCAAATCTGAGAGATGCTCAGTGTCTCCTCGAAAGGCGCAGAGTACCACGCACCACTGGGTTCTGTCCTGCTCTCAGGAGGCAACCAGCAAACACGTGATAGAATACTTTGCTAGAGTATGTCCACTATGCTTACAAAAAAACTATGGCAGGCAGATACTCGTGCTGTTTGCCTGCCTACCTTTTTATTACCAAGATTCTCAGCACATTTCCTTATAGGTGTTTCTGCAATCTTTTTAATTTGTTCTTTTTCCTTTTTATTTCTCCATACTAGTTGCATAGATGTGTTTCCTCCAGAATTCTATTAACAGCTCAATGTTTTATAAACTTTACATAACTATTTATGAAGGTCACCTGGAAGCCACCGCTCTGATCTCACTCAAACCTACACATCTTGGCCATAGGACAGTGGCAGCACCAGTGTATACAAGAGGAGTTCTACATATCGCTGTGCGCTGGAAGAGTTGCTTATTCCTGGGTTCAGCACCTCACTGAGGCTAGCCTGCCGTATTCAGAACAGTTTGTCTTTAGTGAGGATGACCATAATTGCCACCATTTTTCACTAAGTAGGACAGGAAAAGGGAAAGCCACAGACCTGCAAACAGATTTCCATAGGCATGTTGAGAAGATTGATCAGTGTGGGAATCCTATTTTCTGCCATAAGGTTCAGCCTCTGCTTTTCTTTTGTTTTTGTTCTAGATTTACTATATATTTTTATTGTTTGTTATTTTTCAAGCACTGAAATGTGCCAGGTAGCTCCCAAATCAAGGAAGCACATGGACTCGCTCTGCCCAGAGAAGCATATGATTTTGCGTTAACATGACACACTGATGGAAGTGGAAGGGGAGACAACAATAAGATCCCATGGTTACTCAGTAGGGCATGTACACATTCTGTTTGTTCAGTTCCTTTGATTATATATCCTACCTACCCCTGGGCAAATTTCCCTACTGCAGGGGGCCCTTAGAAAACCTCAGAAGTGCATAGTAATCTTAGCTTTAAAAACAAATGAATGAAAATCTAATGTCTTTATAAAGAAATAACAGTCAAGATTTATAATAGCACAAGAAATCCTTTTCCGGCAAGCGGCATCCATTTTGTTCAGCCTCAGAAACTTTCTTGTGTGTGAATTTACTGAATGAACACCCAGTTTTAAGAAACAAATATTTTTCTTTACCTTTCCTTGGACACATGTATCTTCACTGTCAACTAAACAGAAGGGCTCAGACGTCCAAACAAAGATTTCGCTTGGTACTCTATACTGTTTTGGTCATGAGGGAACAGCAGTGGTTCAATGGAAAATAAAAAGCTGCCAAGTGACAATCTTAAATCAGCAGACACAAGTGAGCTCTTTAAGCCAAGAGAGAGAGAACCCATTCAAAAAGAGTCACCAAGCCACGTGAACTTAAATCTCATAACATACAATAGGTTGCACGCTCTAATTTTTTACTAACCCTACATTGTGTACTAATGTTTGTGATTAATGGTTTGTTCTTCTTTCAGTAAAATTTAAAATCTGCAAAGCATATCCTCCTTGTTCAATAACACGACATTTTCAGTGGCATTACAGAGGTACAAATACAGTGTAAGTGAGATCAGGATCAAGCCTTCTGATTATCTTTCTCTCCAGTGCAAAATCCTGACTTCAGTGAAGTCAGTGGTAAAACTACTGTTGACTTCAGTGGGCCAGGATTTCACCCCAGAGGCCTGATTTACATCGGTGTAACTATTGGCTTTAATGGAGCAAATTCTGAATTACACATACAAATGAATACACGTTCAGTTTCTGAATTCTATTTTCTTCCAGATGCATATTACAGGGGAATATATATTTTATATTTAGCTGTGATGCTCTGGTTATCTTTCCCAGATTTGAAGAAGAGCTCTGTGTAGCTCCAGAGCTTGTCTCTTTCACCAAGAGAAGTTGGTCCGATAAAAAATATAACCTCCCTCACCTTGTCTCTATTACAGGGGACTTCCTTCGGACTTTTTTACAGGCAGGTAAATGTTGGCAGGTTTACTGCTGAAACCAGTAAAACCCTACCTCTTGGTAAAAAGCTCAATTAAAACTTTTTAAGTTACTGATATTGTATTAAAGATGAACAAAAACATTCTGAAAATATTAAACACTTGGACCACAGATATAGGCCTCAATTCAGCAGTCCATTCATCTTCACCCAGGCCTGTGCATGTATGTTTTGCTGAACTAAAACCATAAAAGAGCAAAGTGCAGCACAGTGGCAGCGTTGCAGTAGGAATATGTATTATTTATGAAAATCCATGCTTTTTTTTTTTTAAATCAACTCATCACATTTGGCCCATCAGATAGCTCAGCTTTTAATCTAAGACTCCTATTGATTGGCCAGCCAATTTAGAATCCACAGAGATAATCTGGAGATTTGCAACATGGTGCCAATATGGGGAAATAGGAGACAATACTTAGCATTTTATAACATTTAATTAAAACTTTTAATTAATCCTCACAACACCCCTATGAGATAGGTGGACAAAGTAGTGCTGTCCTTATTTCAGAAACAGGAAGGTGAGTGGCTTGTTCAGCGTGACACAGCAAGACCGCATCAGAGCACAGTCTTTTGGACTGGGGCAGTGAATCAAGGAGCTATAATCAACTCCATGGCAGCCCCCTTACTCTGCCGTGTTAGGTGGGCAGAGCAGAGAATCTGACCCTGGGACAGATCCTCAGCTGGTGTATAGTGCCCTACTGATGTTAATGGAGCTATGACAAGTTACTCCAGCTGAAGATCTGTTCCCCTAAAAGGGACACTATGAACCATTTCACCCTGGATGTTTACATGCAGTATCCTTATGGGATCCATTGTCTACTTACATTTTGGTAATGGTACTTGTAAAGGGCTTAATACTTCCTTGTAAATATTGTTTGATTCTACAGCATCCTAAGCAGAGCTACTATTGCTATAATTATGTACAGATTTCTGAGGACACGCACAATATTTTGTTAGGAACTATTTTAAATCTGCTTTAAATTTTAAAGAAAGCACAGAAAAGGCACCGTTTAGTGGTGTTACGTGGGATTTACCTTCCCCTGTAAAAAGTATATTCAGGGCCAAACCCATGTTTTCAGTGTTTAAAGACAAACCTTTCTGCGTCATAACAGAACTTGCTTCCTTGTACCTATTAAACTTTTTTTTTCTAGAGATGTCTCTGGGAAGTTATGGAGCATAATCTGCGACTGTGAAACACATAGGGGAGTAGATTAAGATAGATTTCCTAATTTAAACAATTATTTTGATGGGGTGGGAAAGGGCAGCTCAGTGTTGTCACCTGCGCAAACAACCCACTACATGCCTGGCTGCTCTCATTGTTCAAAAGAGCGGGACCCATCAGCGTTTACATTAGCTCTCAGCAGCTACTGTAGGCAGAGCAGCTGCAGGGGTTTATAGATCCATCCTGTGCTATACTGGTTGTTTAATCTTTACGTTCCAATTAAAATCTAAGTCTTCATTAAGTTCTATCTCAGCCTGGCCTCCTTCTCTTAAAGATCAACTGCTTGTCCTCCAAACCAGTGGACCAGCAAGGAGCATCTGGAGCTCAAAAGAAATGCATATGCAACAGTGATCTGGGGATTAAAGGTCAAGACTTCTCCGACACTGAGGATCGTTTCTCCTTTGCAGGGCGTCTAGAGTCTTTTACATCCCATTGTTAGAAACCCAATACTTCCTGCAAAGCTCTTGCCTTCTCAATCAGTCCAACTGCTGCAGTCTTGTGCAGAACATTAGCAAGCTGATGGTTGCTATTTTCACACAGCGGCTGTCCACAAGAGCACTGGTGCTGCCTGAGGCAAATAATCAGACCTTTTCCTCGGTTTCTCATTGCAAAACAGAGGGAGAGGATGACTACAACAGCTGCAGTGCTGGCTTGTTCTTGACAAATGGTCCTGTCACTCTTCTTATTGATTAGCAATGTTATGACATTTCCCTTCAAAAGCACAGATGTGGCACGAGCAGTGACAACAGCACGGCACTGGGAGGGAAAATAACCTTTGCTGCTGTTTCCATTTTCCTCTCTGCATCTGCTTATATTCACTGTGATGGTCTCACTATACTGACTGTTATATCCAAAAGTAGGGGGAGCAGGGGAAGTCTTTCCTTGGGTTGCAGGCAAATATATTTATTCGTTTCAGAGGTTAGAGGGATTGCAGATAACAAACCTAATTCTACCCTCCCATATACCAGTGGGCAGCAGTGAAGTCAGCGGAGTTAGGCTGGTTTAGAACTGCTGCATATGAGAGGAGAATCAGACCCAGTGAATTTGCACTTGATCTCAGATTCTCCTAGCAATGTCAGTGAGCCAAATTCTGGTCTCAACTATAGTGATGTAAATCCATGGTAACTCCAAGGAAGTCATTGGGACCAAAGATCGAGTTCAGCCAAGCTATTCTCTGTGCAGGACTCAAGAGTATGTGTGTGTGTGTGTGTGTGTGTGTGTTGGGTGGGGTGGGGCAAAGGTGGCTTTATTCCCACCACTCTGATGCTGAGATTGGCCAGAGGCCAGTTGGGGTCCTGGTGCAAGTTAGAGCAGCCTCAGAGCAGGTTAGCTACTCTAACCTGTACCATCCAATGAAACCCAACGAGCTGTTACACCAGCTGGGGATCGCTGGAGGGCAGCAGTGCTCTGGCCACATCCCCAGTACACTCCCTATGAGAGGGGCTGTGGGACTAGGAAGATACAACTAACTTTGCTGGCTGTACATCACTTGAGGATTTCCCAGGCTGTGGAAGAATCCAGAGCTGGCTGGGTAAAACAGCTTTACATTCCCTTGGTACCACTAGAGCAACTCAAAGGGGCAATAGCAGGAGCCACTCACTTCAGAAGAGCTACTCCAGTAGCGATCATACCCTGCTGTATATCTCCGTCATAACTAGTCCCACTGACGCAATGAAACAAGGTGGCCCAGTTTTTACAAGTCACTGGGGATTAAACAGGGCAATTGACTGAGGCTCATCTGGTCAAGATGGAGATGACAGGATGGACTTTTGGGTTTGGTCAAGCTGCACTCAGTGCACAGGACTTGAGGAGCGGGACAAAGCTCTTAAAGGCACCTTTTTGATTCTCTGATCCTGGAGGCTTAAGTTAGAGCAGCCTCAAAGCCTCTAGTTTTGCTGACATGAGCAACGGATGACCTGGAATGTACCATGTTGGGCCTGGTCCCTAACCTCCTGGGATGCCTTGTGATCTGTGAGGATTCATCTGAAAACCTCAGGATACCCAACGGTCAGCTGGGCCTTTCCCCCAGCCTGTGCCCCAGGTGGCTAAACTGTGTGCCCCAGCTGTGTGATACATGGGAATATCTGCACGTGTGAGCGTGTGGAATTTCCAAGTGTCTTTAGCCTCCCATCAATTTTGTAATTAAAGTGCATGATCTGATACTTATTCAGGAAAAACCCTATTGACATAGAAGGAAGTGGAGTTTGTCTGGTTAAAGCTTAGGGACTAGGGCCCTTTTGTCTTCTAAAATAATATTTAAGGCCCAGAGTCAATGGATTTCTCTAGACTTATAGTGGTGTAAATGAGAGAAAAATTTGGTTCTAAATGTATAAAATATGTCCCCTTTAATTTAAACTAGTCTTAAAGTCATTCTGATTCAGCCTGTTTGGAGTACCTAGTCCAACCTCACATGAAGCTCTTCTACTGCTTAATCAGCTGTTTAGATGGAGGGAAAACTCTATTTTCCAGACCAAACTATTGTTGAATTATAGATACTTCATTCACATTTTCTACACTGGAATTGCCTTGGTAAATTCCATCATGTTGACCATGCCTTACAGTTACAATTTGCTTTTTGGTGCATTTAAGGAATCTCTTTACCATTTGAGGCAGAAAAAGAAGTACAGATATATCCAGTACTCTGTCTTTTTAAGAAAGTGTTATTATTGGCCTACTCCAGAAACTTGATTTATATGAACTTGAACTACAGCATAAAGTAAAGCATATGTGTGGTTGTATAGGCAAGGAACTGACAATGAGAAGCATATCCATGAATGTTCCCTAGAATTCATGCAGCTTCCAGTATAGTTTATAGGGAAAAAAGATATATACTGGAGGGAAAAAGAAAAATAGAGCACCTTGGGCCCTTAGGGGATGCAATGTAGATTAATATGAGTTAAATGGAATGTGACCAATTTGTAAGGCATTTAGCTTGTATCTTGCAAAATTGAAGAAATCATTTTTCCATGCAATCAGAAAAAGCCGTAGGCTACAGGGCCGTAGTCTCTATGCCTGCCATCAGCCACCTCTCTTAATATGCTAGAGTATCCTAGAGTTTATATTACCTCCAAAATCCAATGATGTTATAAATTTGCCTATGTGACACTAATGTCACCTTTCTTTGGGAAAAGCCTCTCTTAGTTCAAACATACGTACAAAGCTTTTGTGAAGGGGTATCATCTATTGTAATGTAATATTTTGCCAGCAGGTTTTATTTGTGCAAGCTAAGGACCAGAAGTTGCCAGGCTTCCATTCATCAGAAGGCTGTGAGTGCATTTTAGCTTTTATTTAAAAAAAAAAATCTTGATTCCTATGATGGCAAAAATTATACAGTTTTCAGTTAATAAAAATACCTAGCACTTATCTATGTAAGTTTTCACTTATATATTTCAATTACTCAACAAAGGTATGTAATGGAGTTATTGTCATTTTATCAGTGGAAGAGCCGATGCAGAGAGATTAGGGGAGGTCACACGGAATTCAACAACAGACCTAGGACTAGAACCTAGGATTCCCAGTCTAGTACCCACTGGACCACACTATGCCCCTTTAAAGTTCTACTGTCTTACTAGCCCAAAATGCCACCAAATCCTACCTTCTCCACCCTAAACCAAGCAGTGTTTGGGAGAACACATCAAGTCATGGCCTCAACTTAAATATACATACCTCTCTTCGCAGCCCTAAATCAAGGGTATATCTGCCTTCAGTGCTAAAATGACCTGAAGATCCAAATGTCCAAAAGCCCTGCATCCTGCAAATAACTTGTTTATGACCTTCAGCTTTCTAAAGTTAAGAAAACAACTACCCATGATTTGTCTGGCAGTCATCCACTGGAGTGTATGGGCAATATCACTCAGGAACATTTGGTAGCTATAACAACAAGATGTTCTGTAATTGTTACACTCATTTGTTTGACTAGATGACAGGGAGGAACAAATAAAGGTCAACTGTTTAGATAAAAAGATCCCACCAGAGTGTTTTAGAAGGACTAAAAATAATAGCTCCAAATCCAGAGCAATGGAGCCAAAACTCATGTAAAGGCCTTTGATCTTTTAGACACATAGGACAGAACTCTCAGGCCCAGACACTTAGGTGTCTACGCAATTCTGCAACTACTTGGGAAACAGCAGCACCGACGAGCTTCTCCACACTCCTTCCACAGCAAGCACTGACCGCATTTTCCCACCCACAAGCCAGCTTCCACACAGTCCTCTCTTCATCTCTGAGTGCCATGGGTGGCTCTGCATCACAACATGCAATACTGTCCCCTGCCTGGTGAGGCATGCAGCGCAAAAGCAGCATTTCCACTACACTTGGGGCTCTGCATATCCAAGGAGTAAGCAGCAGGATTTGGGCCTTAATTAATTAATGTTTGTTTAATGTTTTGAAAATGTAAAGTGCTAAGTATTATGGTGATTTACTATTATAGTTGCTGTAAATTTCCCACGTTTTTAGGCAATACCCTTGGATATTGCATTGTATCCTTCACAAGACACAGCACACTCGGCTTGATTCTCCCTTCACTTACACCAGTTTTATACTAGTATAACTATTAGCTTCAGTGGATTTATTTCCCCTTCACACCAGTATAAGGGTTTAACTACACTGGAATCACTACAGAGGCAGAGCTCCAGCACTGTAGTATTTCAGTATGGATGCTACTAGGGCCGGCTCCAGGGTTTTGGCCACCCCAAGCAGCCAAAAAAAAAAAAAAGCCGCAATCGCGATCTGCCGTGGCAATTCGGCGGAAGGTCCTTCACTCCAAGCGGGAGTGAGGGACCGTCCGCCGAATTGCCGCCAAATAGCTGGACCTGCCGCCCCCTCTGGAGTGGCCGCCCCAAGCACCTGCTTGCCAAGCTGGTGCCTGGAGCCGGCCCTGGATGCTACCTACTTCGAAGGGAGAGGTTCTCCCATCCGCGTAGGTAATCCACCTTCCTGAGAGGCAATAGCTAGGTTGATTGAAGAATTCTTCCACTGATCTCATGCAGTCTACAGCAGGGATTAGGTCTGTTTAACTACAGTAACTCCTCACTTAAAGTCATCCCGGTTAGCGTTGTTTCGTTGTTACGTTGCTGATCAATTAGGGAACATGCTCATTTAAAGTTGTGCAATGCTCCCTTCTAACGTAGTTTGGCAGCTGCCTGCTTTGTCCACAGCTTGCAGGAAGAGCGGCCCGTTGCAGCTAGCTGGTGGGGGCTTGTAACCAGAGTGGACTGGCAGCCCCCTTATCAGCTCCCCACTCCCCTAAGTTCCCTGTGCTGCAGCTGCCCAGCAGGCTAGCAATTGCTGGCAGTTCACTGTCCCTCCCCCCACTGCCATGTGCTGCTCCTGCCCTCTGCCTTGGAGCTGCTCCCAGAGACTCCTGCTTGCAGTTTACCCCCCCCCCCTTCCTCCCTAATGTCAGGGTATCCCTGCTCCCGCACCCCGCTTACCCCTTCTCCATATAGAGCAGGGAGGGGACACTGATGGAGAGAGACAGAGAGCTTGGGGCAGCAGCTGCGGTCTCAACTTCCTGATCCACTTAAAAAGACAATGCACTTAAGAGTGGGTCAGCTTACTTAAAGGGGCAGTGTGCATCTCTCTCTCTCTCTCCCCCACACAAGGTGTGTGTCTGTCTCTGTCTGCTATGCTGTCTCCCCTCCCTCATGTTCGTGCTGCCTTATGTGAGAGGCTACATTAACAATAATGTGTTAAACCTTGAGGGCTCAGCCGAGTGCTAGTTCATCATTTAGCAGCAAGGCATTCCCTGGGAAATATCCCTCCCTCTTCCACCCTCTGACTTCACCACCTCAACCAAGCTTCACAATCATCATAGCTGTGTACAGTATTAAATTGTTTGTTTAAAACATATACTGTGTGTATATCTATATAATATATAGTTTTTTGTCTGGTGAAAAAAATTTCCCTGGAACCTAACCCCTCCATTTACATTAATTCTTATGGGGAAATTGGATTCGCTTAACATCGTTTCACTTACAGTCGCATTTTTCAGGAACATAACTACAACATTAAGCAAGGAGTTACTGTATGTTGCTCAGGGGTGTGGATTTTTCAAAAAAAATAATGGCAGAAGCAGCTGATACAGTCTTGGCCCTTTAAAATTCTTCCTGTCCTACAAGGAGAATTCCATTGCATAAAATCATGTCTGTAAAAAGGACCTCTCAATCCTGCAAAAGAGAAGGAAATTAAGGGTAGATAATTGGGCTCAAATGGGCCAAATTACTATGTGCCACCAAAAGGAATCATATCAGTTTGTATGACACCATGGCCTGTGTTCCTTCTGCATTTTGGCTTTTTATTCCAAGCAAATGTAGATATTGAACCACATGCGTCCTTGGGATAAGGGAGTGTAACTTCACTGAATTCACTAGTCACGCCCCCTTGTGCCAGGGTTGAATTTGGCCCTTTCTGGGGCCAACTATTTTCAAGAATTTTGCCATTTTTTCCCCAAAATTCCAGGAACTATACTATAGATCTTTACAGTGGCAACCCGGCTTTAAGCCCAGTCAGTGGAAAGGAACATTAAGAAGCTTAGATGTGGTAGGCTGTTTCTTCAGAGGTAGGGTTGGGATGACAATAGTCAAATTACCTCTTATGGAATAACAATCTTCCGAGTTCAGCTGCAAAGCCTTAGAGCAGGGGTCGGCAACGTTCGGCACACGGCTCACCAGGGTAAGCACCCTGGCAGGCCGGACCAGTTTTATTTACCTGCTGACGCGGCAGGTTCGGCCGATCGCGTCTCCCATTGGCCGCGGTTCGCCGTCCCAGGCCAATGGGAACGGCAAGAAGCGGCGTGGGCGAGCGATGTACTGGCCGCAGCTTCTTGCTGCCCCCATTGGCCCGGGACGGCGAACCGCAGCCAGTGGGGGCCGCGATCGGCCGAACCTGCCACATCAGCAGGTAAATAAACTGGCCCGGCCCGCCAGAGTGCTTACCCTGGCGAGCCGCGTGCCGAACGTTGCTGACCCCTGCCTTAGAGCTTAGGAGGATAATTCAGCCGCAGTTAGTGTTGGTTAAGCCAGGGCCTCCCAAGCATGAGCCCCGATGTTCTGGTGCAGGAGCTCCAGTACCTTTAGTGATAGCAGTTTCAAGTAAGTTAAAGTTGACCCTCATACTTTTGGCAGCTGAATTCCGGCAGTAATCTCCTCTCCCACCCATTCCCTTGAAAAAACAACAAATTATAATCAAAAGGGAAAAAATGGTGCCTCCTTAACCTTTACAGGTCAGTTGGATGTGTACAAATCAGACAAAAAACCCAAACAAAACCCCGCCACCCCTACGATGTCTCCTGCCGACGTGCTGTAAATAGCAATACCACACAGTCTGATCTTTCTGAGAATCTGTTTTGGGGCAAGAACATAGGAGAATCCTAAAAACAGTGTATGAAAAATGATGAAAGTTGCTTTGAAGTGAGTCTGAGAGCTGCAGTGCTTTCAGCAGCTTCCACCTAAGAAGGCCTTGAAATTCTATCTGCAATCAGGTACCAAAGAAAAACAGCTGGTAGGAGCTGTTAAAGTGGAAACAATATCCAGTTCGGAAGAGATCAACATGATGGCGAGAAACAGAATGAAAAAGAAGGTATGGAGCAATTACACGATAGGGACAACTCAAACTGCACTGTGCCCGTACTAGATAGCTGGAGAAACATCACCTGACATAAGAGAAAATGGACTGTGAGAGAACAGAGATTTAGGGCTTCATTATTCTCATGACATCTGCATTCTGTTTGGTGCTGAGAAAGGAAAAGCCAGTTGTGGCTCCCTGATTCTGTACTGGCCTGGCCCTGGCATCAGAGCAGCCTAGGGGCATAGGGGACTTTACACCAGTGATGGGTTGGTATAACAGAGTGGCATTCCACCACACCTGCCTCTCTTCTAATATGTCCCCTATGGTGGAGAGAAAGTGCAGTTGGCATAAGAGCTGCTCTGCCACCTTTAAAACTTGGCCAAGCATTTCTCTTCTCTAGGGGAATGCTCTGCTGGTGATCCTTCTGACCCCTTTGTACCACCTGAGCAGTGCAAGGGGGATAGAGTGTAAAGGAAAATCTGGCCTGCAGTATGCCAACTACTAACCGATGTAGGGCCCGCTTCTGCTCTCACCTACACTGGTGTAAATCCAGAGTAACTCCAGTGAAGACAATGGAGCTACACAGATATGAAATCAGGATCAACCCCCTGTGCTACATGTATTGTTACCAACTCAAAGGAAAATATTATCAGCAGAATTCTGTATGTGCCAAACGCTGTTCTCATTTACTGTGGTGTAAATCTTGGGTAAATCCATTCATTCCCAAGGAGTTACTGCAGATTCCTGCTAATGGAACTCAGAGCAGAATTTATCCTGAAGAGTATGTTGTTGAATAAAAATTAAGCCAAGCCAGTGAAATGATTTTTCATACTTCAGTCTGCTATTTGCTAACCCACTGCCTAGTGCCATTATCAATGGAGAGTCAGCTTTGGTCAGAACTAACACAGTATTTTCCAAAACCCTTCTTCCCTTCTCACCATTCCAAAAACAAAATTCAAAGCAGACTTACCAGCAAATACTGATTTAGAAGTGGGATGGCGGGGAACGCTCCGATTCTCTCAATCTCTGTGGCCCTGATTCTGCTTTCACTCCTAATTTGCACCAATATATTTAAATAAAGAGAGCGATGCCGGTGTAAAATCTGCGTAAATGAGATGAAAATAAGGCTCTGCATCTTAGCTGTTAAATTACAGCAAAATTTGGAAAGGGACAGACTTAAACCCCCAGGCAACTGCACCAAAGTCAGTGGAGTTGCGTGGAGTATAAATTAGCATAGACTTGGCCCCTAACTAATTTCAGGATCAATATGAAGTTGATAGCAAATGACACAAGAGGTCATGCAAAAGTGGTCTGAAAACCTGTAATTAAAAGAGCTGTAAAGGACACTTTGCCAGTCACATTCTGCTTTGTTGCAATTGACTACACTCCTGGAATAATGCAAGAGCTGGGAGGGAATTGTGGTTTTCTGACCCGCAATTCCTTCTCAGGGATGCTCCACCCCTCGTTATGGCCTGTGTTGTAGCACAGTCTGGGCCTAAACATAAAAACCTGGCAGCTCTACTCAATTTAGACCAGTTCTGCCACCTATACTCATGCTGAATAGTACCTGTGAGTAGTCCTCCTGCTTTCTGTGGGTTTACTTTAGAAGTAAGGTACTAGTCAATGTACGGTGGCAGAATCAGGGTCTTAAATAATTACTCAGCTTGTATTGCTTAGTTGTACATAACTATGAAGCTACACTGAGCCTGATCTTCTCTCACTTATATTGGTTTCAGTAACTCTTGATTTATACCAGTGCTAAGGCCTGATCCAGCCCCCAATACAATCAATGGGAGTCCTTCTGTTGACTTGAATGGGTATTGGATTGGGTCCTAAGTGAGAGGAGCATTAAGTCCATAGGAGCTATGTGATAGCTCTATTGAAATCTTACATTAGGAAGGAATGGAAAAAGTATGCCCCATATGTATGATAGGCAGGGCAATGAAGGCACCACAAGTGATGAAAGGTTAAGTAAAGACCAGTGGTGAAGTAAGTATTGAAGGAAGTCACTAGTGACTTCCATCAGCACCCCCCAAATCAATCTTCCCTGGTGGGAAATCAGCTGGTGGTTCACTGAAAACTGTAACTTTTTCATATGTTTTTGTACACAATTTAATAGTGAATCATGTCCCTGCTATAGAATTCTATAAGTTAATTCTTAAAAGCTTTGGGGAAGATATTATTCTTTATTAAATTCATAGCTGTTTAAATTAATTTCTAACAGACCCTTAGAAATTTTCTATAGAACTCTGTTGGTTTTATTCCTCTTAAATTCTATTGAACTCCCAAAAGTCTTATAATGGACAATCATTCAATAACCTACTTAGGGGGAAGCTTTTCCCCAAACCCAGGCAGTTAGTGATTGACCTATATCCTAAACCAAGAGATTTTAAATTAGATCCTAGCTAGAGTGTCTGCAGATGCTATTCTTAATGTTTGTATAAATGTCTAATCCTTTTTTTAATCTTACTAATCTCTTTGCACCCATCATACATTGTGGCAGAGAGTTCCCGGGGTTAATTTTGTTGGGTTTGGTTTTATTTTCACACTTCAAATCAGTAACATTACTCCTTCTTTATGTTGGTGGAGGTGAAAAGTGAACCAGGTAAGGAATACTGTTTCGTTTGATCAGTTTTAAATCTGTGGCCTTTTAATTTCTTTGGGTGTCCCCCTGTTCTGGCTTTAAGAGAGAGTGCAAATCTGAGCACTCGTATTAATATAATTATTATTCCTTGTATTATGGTAGCTCCTAGGAGACCCTGTCATGGCCCCAGCCCGATGGTGCCAGGCACTGAACAAAAACCAAACAAAAGGTGGTCCCTGTCCCACTCCCAACCTTCTCTATATAATTCATTATTTTAGATACCTTCATGTCCCCTGTTAATTGTCTCCTCGCTAAACAAAATAATCTTAATGAATAACTTTTTTAATCTCTCTGCATACAAAAGCCTTTCCATTTTGTTTGCTTTCTTAGAAGTTTTCTATTGCTGCTCATTCTTTGAGAAGGCATGATCAAAACTGCACCTAATATTTAAGAGTGGCGTACCGTAACTTAAGGGCACATAATGTCATTATAATATTTTCAGTATTCCTTTCTCCTAGCGCAGTCCGATATCGGGTTTGTTTGTCACTGACTGCCAATGCTGATTCCGTCAGATGTTTTTACTGAGCCACTGACTCTGATAACCAGGTTATATTTTGGTTTTTACTCCTGAGTGCTTAGAAGTGACAGTGTTAGTGAATAGTTGAAATTGTTGCTTCCAATGTGTGTTACTTTGCATTTGTTTCTTGCCTACACTGAATTTCATCTGCTAGCATATTGGTCCATTGCCCAATTTGAGACCTGATCCTCACAGGAACACTTCCCAGCTCTTACAGAAATCAGTGGGAAATAGCTGCTTTCAGGATCAGGCTTAATCATTAGGGCCTTCAGAAGTACCTCACAACATATGTTATTCACTAACATAAATAAGCCATAAATCACAGTTCAGATCTGTTCTAGCTCTAGTAATAAAGTGTTAGGCACAAAGTCAACCCCACTTCATCCATAGAGCTGTTTAAGTTACCTGTTTACAGGGTGGTATCCAGCGAATGCTGCTTGTTTTCAGGTTGTAACCCTTAAGGTTAACCCAGCCTGTCAGAGGACAATAGTAACCAGGCACTCAGAGCTAGCCTTAGGGCTCAGTTCTACAGCTGCTATGTGCACAAAGCCCTTATTGATTTATCAGACCCACAGGCAGTAGGAAGCAGGCCTGATTCTGTCTCAATCAGGAGTGACTCCCTTCAAGTCAACGGGGTTAAATAAAAGTAAAAACAGTATAAATGAAGAACGATTGCAGGGCCTGATATTATACCCTATATCTTAATCTTATTCCCAAATGTGCAAAATGATGGGGAATATGCAATGTGATCAAAAAGTTTAGGCAACGAATGCCGAAGTCCATGCTACACAGGGAGTAATCATTTACTGTATGCATATACATCATGGTGAATTTAAAGAAGTACAAGACATTGCTTGATAAAGTGTATGGGGTTTTTGTTGAATGACTATTTGAATCTTAAAACTTTAAGTGATCTCAAGATAGCGTTCTGCCTTTTCAAAAGCATCCTCTTTCAGGAAACCTTCTCCCTGGATTTTTGTAATCTATTTCTTTAATTGCATTTTGTCACAGTACAATAAAGAGACATTCAATAAAATGAAATATTACACTCTAGGGTCCAAATTCTTCATTGGTTTGTAAGTGGAGTAACAGTCCTTTCTGCTTTGTTGAAAAGTCTTGAATAGGACATGAAATATAAAAGTCCTGTCTACTTTGAATGACTGTTAAGAGACAGATTTTCAAAGTTAGTTCATGCATTTGTACATATATACTTGATAACAGCTAACTTATATATACAAATACCAGCTTTGCTCTCATACATAGACTATTTGTATACATAAACTGGATGCAGGCTGTATGTGTGGTTACCTTTGAATATCTGACCCTAAAGATTTCATTTTGTACAGATTAAAGGTTTGTAGCAATGCCCCTCAGCAAGACTTTCCTCTCTTCTGTTCTACAATGTGCTGTGCACTGACTGATTGCTGTCCTCTCCCAAAGGAGGCTGTATTTCAATGGAGTGATGGAGATTTTAACAACTCTGGGAGCCTCAAAGATGAAAGGGAAGGAACTGCTGCCTGTAAAATGCCTCTTCTATGGCATTTCATACAAAAACAGAGTGCTTTCACACTTCAAAACAAACCAACAAATAAAACTCCCAACCAGCATCTCCTCCCTTAGACCTAATGACATGTGCTTGTCATCATCCTGGTAGCTTGTTTGTTGTACCCCTTCATCACACCTCTGTTTTTATCTTTGTAGATAGTCTAGTTGTTTTTGTTTTGTTTTGTTTTGTTTTGTTTTGTGGGGGATGGGGGAACACTCTCTTCTGTGATGGGGTAAAACAGCCAGGAAAGGGTTAAGGGTTATCTTCAAGTCACATGACCCAGCAGGGAATTTAAGGGAAGGATGTGACCTTTTTTTCTGCAGACAGAAGCAAGGGGAAAGCCTCTGGGACTGCATTGGTCAGAGGAATTGCTTTGTTTTTGTATTTAAGAGATCAGTTGTGCTCTGAGGCAAGAGTCAGAAATGGAATTGGGCATGACACTGGTTCCTTCCTGAGGAGAGAGCCCACTAGCTTTCAATTCCGTTATATGTGGGCAGTGCCTAGCACATTGTGAGTGCTATCACAAAAATAAATAGATATCAATATACATTACTGGGGTACTGTACAAAATGATATTGTTATTCTACTAATCAAAGGGAAAGGAAGGATTAGTGAGGAACTCCATTCTGCAGCTGAAAATGTGGATTTAGTAATATGCAGAGGGAACTGACTTTCAAAAGAATTGAGCTCCTAAAACTCCATTTGAAGTCAATAGGAATATCTCTGAAAAATAGGCCCATCTTATCCATGATCATGCTTTACGCACTGCCTGTGCTAAACTAGGGCCAGATTGTTACACTTCCTTATGATGAACAGCAATTCACTGTGAATAGTCCCACTGTAGCCAATGGGACTAGTTTGAATAAAGGTATCTGGCACTTAGTTAATTTGACTAGAAACACTTTGCTCCCCTTCAACCAAAGATCCAAGATTCTCCATCTATAGGGATGGCAACTAATGCATAGATGGACAAGTGGGTGATCTCTCACCTAAGCCTTTTCCTGTCCACCAATGTGATGCACCGGAACACAATTTTCTACCGGCAGTCCTGCAAGTGACATGGTAGTGCTATTTATTAAGGAGATAAAACAACACTCCTGGAAGTAAGATCAAAAGGGGTTATTGTCTTTGTTGGAATGTTGCAGTGTGGTAGCTGAGCAGCAGTTACACAAACAAATTGTTGGTTTGTTTTTTTTACCTCCGCAGCTTGAGATGTATTTCACTTTTCTAAAGTACTCTCACATACTATGTGCAGTTTTCTCTATTGTTGACCTCAAGCAACAATAATTTCCTTGGAAACTAAAGAGATTGTTATACACAACTTTTGGCAGGAAAGGAAGCAAAAAAGTTTGTCATATCAAAGAGCCTCTGAGAGAGGATTGAAATCGTGGTTTGAATGTGTTTTGAATAATTTCTCATCTGGTAACATTTCTTCTATCCTATTTTAATGGCTCTAAAACTCCTTTTGCATTCTGTAATTTTTCACCTGACATGAATTAAGGAAATCCCATAACCACAACCATATGAAATTGTGTTAAGGTTATTATTAGTGGTAATTATAGGATTAATTTGAAATATATTTTCATGTGCTTTGAAAGCAGTTAAAAGGAAACAGAACTGATGTTAAAAGCAATATTATTATTATTTGTATTACAGTAGGACCTCCTAAAGGCCCAACTGAGATTGGAATGCAGTTGTTCTAGGCACTATGCAAATATGTAGTGAGAGACAGTCCCTGGACAAAAGTGCTCATCATCTATATAGACAAGACAGCCAAAGGGTGGGAGGTGAAGCAGAGGTATAGAGAAGTGAAGCGACTTGAGCAGGGTCTCATAGTAGGTCTGTGGCAGAGCTGGGAATAAAATACAGGCCTCCCAAATCCTGATCCTATATACTGCACTGCACTGCCTATCTCCACACTTACACAATGCTTTTATGGAGGTAGACAGAATAACACAAATAACATGGTACAGTAGTATGAACATAAAGACCATTGGTGGTCAGTCACTGATTCAGACTAATACATTTCAATGTTTTGAGACCTAATTAGATCTCTTTTTAACAAGAGCCTGCTCCAAAGCTCATTGAAGTCAATGGCAAGACTCCCATTGTTGTCAAAGGACTTTGGATCTGGTCCCAATTGAATATCAGATGGATCTGATAGAAAACAAAAAGATGCACAAGAAAATCTGTGTGCTAAGGTATAATGGACCAAGAGACGCATGAGCAGAGCTGGGCAAATAACCAATTTTTTGGTTCAGTGACTGAACCAAAAAATCCGGTGAGAAAAGCATTTGGGGATTGAACTAAAACAAAAAATATTCACATTTCTTGGCAAAACAAAAATGTAGAAAAAATAATTTTTGGTCTTATGAAACATTTTTTTCCACTTTGAGTTGTTTTTCTTTTTTACTTTTAAAAATAATTAAATAAAGTTTAGGGAAATTGAAAAATGAAACATCTTTCCAAAACGAAAAATTGAAACTTTTCATTTCAGAAATGCTGAAATTAACCATTTTGAAATTTTAAAAAAATATTTTTTTAACCGAAACTGCCCAAATCACCCCAAATTCGCAAATAGTTGTGGTAGCCTCAAATCTACATTTTCCAGCAAAACAATGATTCACATAAAAAATTTCACCTATTCATGAGGTTTGCAGTTAAAAAGAAGACTCTATGGCTATTTTCATTAGCACATGGAAAAATACAAGAGAATACTTTTCAATGGTTCATTGTCAAAATGGGGCAATGTATCTAGTGGGGTCTCCCAGGGTCAGTCTTGGGTGCAGTAGTGTTCAATATTTTCATTAATGACTTAGATAATGGAGTGGAGAGTATGTTTATAAAAGTTGCAGATGACACCAAGCTAGGAAGGGTTTCATGCAATCTGGAGCAGTGGTTCTCAAACTTTTTTTCTGCGGACCACTTGAAAATTGCTGAGGGTCTCGGCGGACCACTTAATGATCTTTCCAAATGTTTGTACCATTAGGTAACTATTGTAAAGCACTTTGGATAAAAGTGCTATATATATAAAAATTAATAATTAACATTTTTTGTTCTACAAATAAAAGCACAAAGAACAGGAGTACTTGTGACACCTTAGAAACTAACAAATTTATTTGAGCATAAGCTTTCGTGGGCTACAGCCCACTTCATCAGATGCATAGAATGGAACATATAGAAAGAAGATATATATATATATATATATATATATATATATACACACACACATACAAAGAACATGAAAAGGTGGAAGTTGCCATACCAACTCTAAGAGGCTAATTAATTAAGATGAGCTATTATCAGCAGGAGAAAAAAAACTTTTGTAGTGATAATCAAGATGGCCCATTCCAGACAGTTGACAAGAAGGTATGAGGATACTTAACATGGTTAAAATAGTGGTTAAAATAAAACTTAAAATAGTTCAATTTGTGTAATAACCCAGCCACTCCCAGTCTCTATTCAAGCCCAAATTAATGGTATCTAGTTTGCAAATTAATTCTAGTTCAGCAGTTTCTCATTGGAGTCTGTTTTTGAAGCTTTTCTGTTGTAAAATTGCCACCTTTAAGTCTGTTACTGAGTGACCAGAGAGGGTGAAGTGTTCTCCTACTGGTTTTTGAATGTTATGATTCCCGATGTCAGATTTGTGTCCATTTATTCTTTTGCGTAGAGACTGTCTGGTTTGGCCAATGTACATGGCAGAGGGGCATTGATGGCACATGATGGCATATATCACATTGGTAGATGTGCAGGTGAACGAGCCCCTGATGGCGTGGCTAATGTGATTAGATCCTATGATAAAAGCACACAACTCATATTTTAATATCAGTAGTCTTACCTTTCTAATGCAATGGATGTGCCCTTTCTCCCTGCCGTGGTAGCACCCAACCTGGGGCTGGGAAGGAGGGGAATCTCTCCCTCTCTCCCCCACCACGGCAGCCACAGAGCTGGGACTGGGAAGGAGGGGAGTCTCTCCCACACCACAGCAGCCACAGAGCTGAGGCTGGGAAGGAGGGCTGTCTCTCCCAGGCAGCCTCAGCCCTGGAGCTGGGGAAAGTCACCTCTTTCTCTGGCCACCGCAGCCCTGGATGTTCCAAATTCCCTCCACCCTCTCTTCTCACTCCACTGCCCCCTCCCACCTACCCCCTATTCCCCCCAAGACCACCACCTCACCTTACATGTATGTCTTCCCCAGGATCCTGTGTGGCTCCATTAATTAGGTGGGTGGCCCTTCATTCTCTCATGTGCAGCTGTCTGCACACGCACCTTAAAGGGAACTATCCGCAGGCCACCTGAATGGCGCTCGTGGACCACTGGTGGTCCACAGACCACAGTTTGAGAACCTCTTCCCTGGAGGACAGGATTAGAATTCAAAACAATCTTGAAAAATTGGAGAATTGGTCTGTATTCAACAAGATGAAATTCAATAAAGATAAGCGCAAAGGAAGGAAAAATCAAATGTACAACTAGAAAATGGAAAACAACTAGCCAGTTGATAATATGGCTGAAAAGGATCTGAGGGTTATAGTGAGTCACAAATTGAATAGGAGTCAACAACGAGATGCAGTTGCAAAAAAAGCTAATATCATTCTGGGGTGTCTTAATGAGTGTCATATGTAAGACACAGGAGGTAATTGTCCCACTGCACACTGCATTGGTGACACCTCAGCTGGAGTACTGTGTGCAGTTCTGGGTGCCACACTTTAGGAAAGATGGGAGGGCAAAGGACAGTGACAAAAATTATAAAAGGTTTAGAAAACATGACCTACATGGAAAGACTAAAAATGTGCATGTTTAGTCTTGAGAAAAGAAGACTGAGAGGGCAAACTGTTAACAGTCTTCAAATATATTAAGGGCTGTTATAAAAAGGATGGGGATCAATTGTCTTCCTTGTCCACTGAAGGTAGGACAAGAAGTAATTGCCTTAATCTTCAGCAAGGGAGATTTAGGTCAGATATTAGGAAAGCTTTCTAGCTATAAGGGTAGTTAAACTCTGGAATAGGCTTCCAAACAAGGTGTGGAATCCACATCAGCTGCGGTTTTTAATAACGGGTTAAACAAACACCTGTCAGGGATGGTAAAGTTTAGTTGGTCCTGCCTCAGCACAGGGGGCTAGACTTCATGACCTCTTAAATTTCCTTCCAGCCCTACATTTCTATTATTCTAATAATAAAAAAAAAAAAAGTTGTGAAATGTTTGAGGCAAGCTATTTTGTAAAACAGTGTAAAATTTACCTCATATTCACTACACCGACACACATCACTTCATTACAAAAAAAAAAAAGGTGGCCTGGTTCTTTATTGGTCATGGTACTAGTATCTGTTCAATTTGAAATGCATTAGTGGAAAGCTACCAGATTATCTGTCCTCTAACCTCTTTGGAAATGATCCAGTCTTTCACCCACCCAGTGTATGTGTTTCTGGATGTTGAGACTGAAGAAATGCATTGGAACAAAGAAATTCAGTACCATGGCCTCAGCTCCAGGACCCTTTACAAACCAAGAACTCTGAGATAAATTTTCAAGACAAATACCCAGTTTTCTTAAGAGATAAGTGTATACTGCTCAGCAGACCCCATATCTAGTCATTCAGTTTCTGGCTTCTCTGAGATGGTTGCCAGTGGGAGTGCCAATTAGTGCTAATTGCGAAGGCGGTTTTTGTGATGTGGACACTTGTCTTCGAGGTACTGGACTCAGACCATCATTCATGTCACACACACTGTAGGCCACTAAACAGCTGTTAGATGACCTAGAGATGAAAGGCTCATATCCCACAACCAATCCCTAGAGCCATCCTGTCTCCATTCCCTGAATTACTATATAAATCCTGATAACAGCTAAACACATTGTAAACAGGTACAACAGACTCTCTGCTGCCTCCAGAGAGCTGCCACTCTGATGTGATATCTCAGCTGGTGCTCTGAAAATCCCATGATATGGTAGCTGCCTCCACCCCCGCACTACTGCAGGGGACATGCCTCTCGGGACAATGACAGGAGGGGAGTGCTTTTGTAACCATTTGCATAGGAGTGTTAGTCAGACAGATGGTTCCCTTGGACAGCGATTTTACTGAGAATGAGGTAGACAATGGGGAGAAACATTCAAACAGGATTTCTATGCCAGCCTCACACAGACTCTGGATATGGTAGTTCCACAAATAATTCTCATCAATATATGAAGGGCTGGACTGTAGTTGTGAAGCCAAACAGCAGTCTGGGGTGGGGGTGGGGTGGGGAGCTTTGCTGCCTCAAGCAGGCACAACAGGCTGAATCCTCAGTGGGTCTAACTTGGCATAGTTCCATTGAAACAATGGGATGGTGCCGTTTGACACCAGCTGAGAAGCTGGCCCAATATGCCCTGGAGCAACAGAAACACTTGGACTGGAGTGACCTTGCCACATCCTTTCAAGTGTGCTGTGTGTGCTCCCCCACACCTGGAGGGGCAACCAGTCCACCTTCCTGGTCCTCTTTGAGAAGACCAGTGCCATCGGAAGTGCTCAAGGCAGCACAAGGTCTATGACTGTGCCAATCTCCTACCCACAGACTGAGTGGGAGAGAGAAGTGCTCCGTCTTGCTACACCCTTGCTCCTCTGCCCTGAGCTAGTCACAATCTAGCCCTTAGTGGGTCCAAAAAAAAAGTGGCTTTTATTTCTTTGTTTACTTTACAAGTGTTTAAAGTGCAGCACCTAGTAAACAACGGGACCCAGTTAAACAGGATCTTTGTATTATATAGTGAGATTAAGGAAGATTAAGGATTTAATGTCCTCTTGATTTGCTGGGAATTTCTTCAATTAACTCCTTCATGCTGACAGATCCCCTAGTTAATAACTGTCTGTGCTGGGGACATTTACAAGTTAATCTCAAAGGTGCCACAGGACCCTAAGCAGATACCAGTAGCTCTGCTTTAAAAAAAAAAAAAGAGAGATTTGGGGAGTTCATATTGATTGTGAGCAGCTTGCCATTTTTATTACTATATTATTTCTTTAAGATCGTCTCTTAAAATAATTTTTTCAGTGTATTCTGTTCAGAATTTGGTATCACTATGTCAGTTATTTAACAGTTTAGTTTTTAATATTTGTATTATTTTAATATAACATTTTTAACAAATAAGGGCTCCAGCCTACATTCCTTTTGCACCCAAAGCTCCCATTGACTTGAGTGAAAGATCTGGGTTCTATAGCAACGGGGATGTAGCCCTAAAAGAGTGCATAATACTATGTACATCATTCCATAATGCATACAGTCTGCTTATAGATTTACTAATACAACAAAAGATAAATAACATTCACAGAGGGAAGTGATAGAAAGCATCAGATATTTAACTCTTTGTCCCAAAACCTTATGTGGAAAGCTGCAGAAATGGTTTCCAATCCCTTATTCAGTAAAAGGGAATCATGGACAGCCATGGCAAGGATATGTCTGGGGGACATTTCCTCAGATCCCTTTCAAGTACTGCAAGAATTGTTTTGTCTTACTGTATTATCACAGGCAATGTAGTAGCTCCACTGCCTGGAACTTTTAAGAATTGCAGTTATTTTGCTTTTCTGAGGCTGCCGGTTCTTTTTCAAAACAAAGAAATGTATTTTTGAAATGACACTGATTGTAATGCAGTGGCGTATATGTAAGTTTGCGGTGAGATCCATCTGTTCTTTAGAGTGCATGCTCTTCTTCCTCACTATGAAAAAGAAGTCTTTGGTTTTCAGCTGTTTCATCAGAATCTGTTGTCCTAGAAAACAATCTGAAGTATGAGGGCCAGAATTGTGACTTCATGGATCAGGACACAGAGCAGGTGCTGTGAAATGACCTGCAGGGCCTGACTCTGGTTTCTACTGAAGTAACTCCACTGAGCTCAGTGAGTGTTATTTCTGATTTACACTGATGTAAATAAGCACAGAACCAGACCAGAAGGGAAACAGCTTTTGATAAATCACAAATACATACAGCCATCTAACTATATGTATCTATTTATTATTTTAAGTTTTTTTACACAATGCCTATCACAAGCTCTGTGCATCCCACAGTCCATAACCGTAAAGTTCAACCAGCAGCAAATCCTACCCGACATAAAACAACCAGTCTGAGAAAGCATAGCACCAGCCCAGAGCTCCCATCCACTCAGCCCAATGTTGCTTTAAAAATGTGGGCTTTGCATTCTGCCCTGAAAGTCAACAAATCTTGGCTAGTCACATGTCCTCCATACCCCTGAATAATCTGATCCACTGTTACCCACAACAATTAACCTCAGGAGGTCAATATCCTTTGTTTTATGGCTGAAGTGACATAATCTTCATGGCCCTTTCCAGCACATAAGACATTCCTCCCCCTCCATGCCACTGTTCTTCAAGGTCTCAGCATTATGCTGACCCTCCGTCTAGTGGAGAAAGACTAGCTAGTACTGCCTCTGAAACTTGTCAATACTCTTCCTTGCTTTGACCAGAAAAGGTCACTAGACAACAATGTAAGACAGCCCCTAACCTCCATCCCCCTGATTTTACGATCAGCCTTTAGGGTGATTAACTGGATTAAACTCAGTCTTGTCTGATCTCTGATCAGTACTTTGTACCTCTGCTATAGTATGGACGAGAAAGACCAAGCACCAAATCCTGCAAACCCTTATTTGTGTGAGTAATCACATGGATATAAAAGGAGGACCAAGAAAATGAAAAAGAATGTTCTCTAATTGGGTCGAAGATACTCTGATTCCAATGGTTCCACTTCTTTGTATCGCACACTACACATAATAACGGTGTGTGACTGTAATACAGCAGGTAGTATATATATTGTGTGGATACGGCCTACATAACACACAGAAAGCTGCATATATGGCCCACAATGGTAAATAGGTTGAGAACCAACTGGCCCATAGCCTCACCTCTCACTACCCATTGTTGCAGACAAATAGAAGACTGTTTGGGTTAGATACAGAAGCCATAACTTGATGCTCTCAGAGTCCTATCCTCCACCACTGAAGTCAATGAGAGAAAGATCAGTCCTAATGCCACCTTATGCAACATCCATTCTTCTGTAGTGCTTGTCATCTTCACAGCAACTCCTGAATTGTAAGCAGTTTCTTCAGAGCAGAGGAGAGCAGGCTCTTGAAATCTTTCAGCAGTAGCAATTGTTTCCTCAGATTTGCAGTTAGTGCTAACACCATGTCACAGAACTCTAGTGACATTGGATCTAGCAGCCCAGGGAATGCTTCTCTGAACACCCTCCCGCAGGAGTCAATTCATTTGGATTAGAAGAACTGAAACCTCTTAGGTACATTTACAAGTGTTGGCACAGAGACAACCCCTGCTCTCCTCCATGCAAGGTCACCCACTGCGTCCTCCAGTGACCTCTTCTCTCCAGGGCCCAGGATTCAGCCTCTGCCAAGAAAGATCCCTACCTCCCACTCTGGATGAGGTCAAATGGGCTCCCTGACTGGGATTTTTTCACTGTATGCTGGGGTGGGGGAATGGGAAGGGCTCCTCAGCCAAATATAGTTTATGAGAGATTCAGGCCACCAAGATCTCATTATGGTGTCTATGGTAAGGTTTAAGGAGATGTTGGGTATGGATAGGGGCTTTTCTCATAAGGTATTAGTGTGGAGCATTATTGTATCTGACCTGCCAGTCTCCTTAGCATTGCTTTAGTAGTTACCTTGCTCCAGTGAGTCAGGCAGGAAATAGTATTGTGATACTCTACCCCTTGGTCAATACTGAACCAATGTCCCAGCATGATGTTAGGAGCAGTGTTCTCATGTACTTAAATACATTTGTACTTAAGCACATACTTAAGTATTTTGAATCACTCAACACACTTATATTTAAGTACTTAAAAACAAGTACTGGGTACAGAATATTTGAAGGACATTTTAAAGGTACTTAAAACATAAGTAGCTTTTTTAAATCTGCAACTACTTTTTCAAAATACCTTTTTGAAGCAATCACATCCCTCACAACCATCCCAGATTCTGGTTGGCCCCCAGAACCCACGGCCGTGGTGTGGGGGATTCAAGCTCTGGTTTCCATCTGCCACCGTTTTTTCTGTTGGCCCTGCTGTGGCACCAGCCTGGGAAGATGGCAGCCCTTCACTTCTGATTGGTCACTGCAACCAGCAGCAGAGAGATTTGCTGCCTGGCCTGACCCAGCTACACTGGAGGGGTGAATAAATGGGAGTTGGGATGGGGAGCCAGAGCTGGCAGACACATACCTCTCGGTGTCCTGCATTGAGAGACAAGCCCAATAGCTGCATATCCTACAGGGAAAGGTTAGGGTGACCAGATGTCCCGATTTTATAGGGACAGTTCCGATTTTTGGGTCTTTTTCTTATATAGGCTCCTATTACCCCCCCCCCCTCCCATCCTGATTTTTCACACTTGCTGTCTGGTCACCCTAGTAGGAGTAGGAAATATCTAGCAGATACTGGGCACGCTCCAGTGTTGCCACTAATTTCCATAGCTTTAATGAGCAGGAGGCAGCTGTATCTGACTCCTTCTTAAGAATTGTTAGAATGCAATTCCTCAGTGGTTCATCGCATGAACAGGATCAACTGAAAAGATAACCAGCAGTTACTCAACTTGTTATCAAATTTCTTACCAAGCTTTGTTCCTGTGGAAAGACTATTCAGTAGTGCTGGACAAATCCTTTTGCCAAGAAGGAACCATCATCAGGATGACATGTTTGAGATGATGTGTTTCGTGGAATGATATGCTGTCTGTACATAATATCATTCGTGTGGGCAAAAATATAAATAAAATGGAAATGAAATGTAATATATTTATTTACATGTATAAGAGATTTCTTGCATTGTTATTCCATGCTTATTTGTGTATACAAATAAAATTTAACTGTTGCTCGTTTTTTCTTTCTCTTCCACTATGTGCTTATGTTTTTTAGGCAGTTGTTCATATATTGCCCACACAATTGCAGGGAATACAGGAGTTGAAAGTACTTGCACTTATACGGGTACTTGCACTTTTACTTATAAATACATAAGTGCTATTTTCTCAGCATACTTGTACTTATAAATACTTCTGTGATGGTGCACTTGGCACTTTATACTCAAGTCCTTTTTATCAGTACTTATGGCAACACTGGTTGGGAGGCATTTTGCACTTGGAAAAGCCGTTTTCAGATAAGATACAGAACACAGCTTCCAACCTCAAGCCTCAGAAAAAGTTTAGTGGGATGAGCAAGCCTGGTGGCTGCTTTACTTAGTTTATTTTATGTAATGCTTTGCCTAGGATATATACCGACAACAAGGGAGAGAATTAAAATATGTTAATATTATTTCTACAGGAACAATTATTGTCATGTGACACTGAATACCTAATACATAACTGCAAAAGCGTATCCTGTCCACATGTGCACCCAAGAACTTGTAAGGACGAGAGATATGGCAATCCTTACCAGACAATCCAGCAAAGATTCAGCCTGTAGAACTGTCAATAAGTCCTCCGCTTAGGTGTCCTCTCCTGCAGGCCTTTAACACCAGGATAGAGCAGGAAGGGGATGAGGGGGGATAGGTCACTGTCCCCTCCAGCTAGACATGCCAGTGGTAGTGGAGTGGCTCTGAGTGGATGCAAAGGCTGCGTACCCAGCAGCAACTAATTCCCAACCATATCTCAAAGCTGGTGGAAGGAACAGATTCTGAATCTACCCTGATTTTAGGTGGGTTCAAGATTCCAAAAGAACTTCTTGCACAGTTCTAAGCTAGCTGTTAAAGTTCCGCAGAACAGGGCTATAGACAACTAGATTAAAAAAATCCTAGATTTTAAAGAACCAAAATTACCAGAGGCTTATGCTACTAGAAAATTTCTCTGTTATATATTTGGCAGAGAAGTGACTGCACAGACAGATGACAAGCCATTAGAGTCTATATAAATAACCACTAGGGAAAGCACCTGCTACAATACCGAGAATGTTGTTAGAATTGCAAAGATATGATTGAAAAGTAATTTATACTCCAAACACGTGCTTATAGAAGATACAATGTCCAGAGCAGACCTCTGTGAAGAGGAAAAAGGCACACACTGACAAATGAGAGTAGTTAATCCAGTAGAAATTATTGACATGTAACACTGAGATCAGGGAGAAACAGATTTGAGAGGCTACAATACCTAGGCAGAACATGAGCAGTTTGTTTCAATGCAACATGATTTAACTATAAGCCTATTCCCCATCTCCCATACCCACTCACACACACACTATCCCAGAACGTACAGAAGCTTTCATTTATGTCAGTAAAACAATAAGTACTGGGCCTAATTCATCAGTAGTATAATTTCAGTTACTTCCGTGGATTAATCTGTCCCATTGTTGATTAAAATGTGCCAAAGAATGTTAATGGCAACTTGCATTAAAATTTAAATTAAATAATGCTATAGCCTTTCCATCTTTCATCTCTCACACATGTACATCTGAGCAGGGTGCAAGTGGCTACAGCAAAGGAACTTGGTGTTTTTTTTTTTAGGGTAGTGAAATAATTGGAGATGGCTCAATCTGCTCATGAAAGCTTTCCAGTCTACTCTTTCCCTATTGCCAAAGCTGCTGGTGATCGACCTAGCTCCCATTGACATCAATCGAAAGATTCCCAGTGAATTCAGAGGGAGCTTGTCAGGTCCTGACTTTGCATATGTAATGTCAAATGTGAGTGGCCTTCCATCAGTGGTGATAGAAGGAGTGAAATACCCTGTTCCATACAATTCAGCAGGTAGGTGGGATCAAAGCTTAAAATTCAAGCTGCACAGGGACAGTGTAGAAAGCCTTTTGGTTTAGGCAAGCTGGGCCTCCACAGACAAAAGAATAGAATCACTGGAGTTTTTCTCCAAATTGTTTTAGTTTGTGAATTTGTATCTGATCAGCTCCCAACCCCTTCCTCGGGTATCTATTTTTTTCTTTCCCTTTAATTTTCAACTGCAAAATCTAATTCAGGGCAAGTGCACAGTTTGGAGCCACAGAAATTGATTTGGATCCATTCTGCCACATGGTACTATGATGTCAGAGAAACACTGTGGTAGTTTGGGGATCTACCTATGTGAACTTATGAATTCCAGTTTGATTTTATGAACTCTGTGTGCTTATTGTCTTAATGATGTCCTTCACTGTATCGTGGCATTATCTATCTTGTGTTAAGAGGAGGGGACTGGCACCTGGAGTCTGTCCCTAAGTGGCACAGACATAAAAGCTATTGAATCCCTTGCCCTAAGAGGACAATGGTGACTCCCTGGAAGGACAGTGGGTTGGCTAACGATGGATCCACTCTCACCCCTTTGAAACCAAGGGAGGTTTTGCAAATGAATGCAGCATGTCTGGGCATGAGGTCTCACACCAACACTTATATGCAGAAGGGCTTCTGTGTGTAGAGGAGAGAGGAGAAGACCAGACTTAGAATACAATACTGGACAGGAGGAGACAGGGTGCAGAATAATCCTGGACTCCCTGGAAGACACTGACTAATATCCAAAGCTCTCTATGGGAGTGAAAAAAATGAGGGAAGGTTTCATGTGCAGGTGAGTATTTTTTTTTTAATGTGTCCATAGATCTGCATATCTCTTGGGCTTTGTTGATGAGTAAAGTGTGTGTGTGATTTAGAAGTGCCTTTGCAAAGTCTCTGTTGCATTAAGTGTCACACAACCCCTGAAGGGGGGCCACTGATCCAGAGTACCCAAGAGGGTGGAGCTCTGGAGGGGGCATGTGTGCGTCTGCTACTGGGGAGACTTGAGGGGGTCCGTGCTGGTCTTGGGACCTATGGCAGCTCAGCTGCGGGGCCCCACACCCTAAGAAGGGGTACCAGCATTGGAGTCTGAACCCCATGTGTGTGCCTGAAAGACCAGACATAGAGCCAGTGTCTGGATGCTACTCAGACTCAGTAGGCTTAAAAGTATATGGGACTCAAGATTTGGGTCTCATATAGGAACCCAGTGACCGCCAGGGAGAACTCCTGGAGCTGTAACAAACACTGTTTGCTCTCATAATGTAGCACATGTGGATTTTTCCTTTATAAGGTCTGATCCAAAGCTCACTGAAGTCAATTGAGAGACTCCCATTAATTTCAGTGGGCTTCAGGTCTGGTCCTTGATACTTGCTCAGAATAGAGCTGCCTAATAGACGAAGGAGGGTGCTTTACCTCTCGAAGCTTTTACAGAGAGAGAGAGAAAAAAAAACACTTCCAAACTAAAAAGAACATTAAGAATTTGACTGCTGTCTGCAAGCCAGACAGGACCATACAGAGCATTTCATCCCCTTTTTGACTGGGAGTGAGTCAGACGGATGATAATCAAGAAGTACAAACAAAAGAACATTGGGATGAATAACCTTTAAAGTAGCACATCTGAAAAAAAATAAGTCTTCTGATGTTTAAACTCCACTAGTGAATATAGATGCCAAAAGCATTTTAGGAGTAGCTCAGCAATGACTGAGTACAACATTTAATTAAGTGATTATATAATCAGCCCTCTCTTTTATGAGGCAATAATTCAATTCTCAGGTGGATAAGCTATGAGGCCGAAGGCCGAGTAGTTTATCACAATGAGGGAATCTGATTACTGCCAAGGGAAATAGGGGAAATGATACCACTGCTATAATACACGTTTAATTAATACAAAATTAATAAGCTTTGTTTTTAATTCCTAACAACACAGACCCTGTGAAGTTCAGGAAGCGAGATGGTAGTGTCTTCCATCTTCTGTCTGGAGATTGTGGTTAGTTAAGGCTGCTCAGAATGTTCAGGGTATTAATGATGTCACACAAGTCGATTTATTCTGGGGAGAATTATGAGAGTCATTTTATTACAGAATGAAATAACCCTGTGCTGGATTCTAAGCAGACAAGAGGAGCCACGTGTATTATTCAATAAGTGATAGATCAGCCTACATAGCTTCATTGCTGGAACGTCATTCATTAGATTATTGATTTATTTTACTGAGCCCAGAGGCTCTGCTCAGGATAGAGGCCCCGTTGTGCTAGGCACTGTAAGGCATACAGGAGGAGCCAGATATATAGTTGGTGTAAATTCACATAGCTCCCCTGAAGTCAATAGATTTAAGCTTGTGGAATAGGGGGTGGAGGTGCATAGTAGCAAAGTGATCAAGATGAGACAAGGCACATGTCATGTTCATTCCGTGTGTCCTTTCTCCTTACAATTTTGTTTATATATTTGTTTTATTTATAAGACAAAAGTAGCTTTAGGAGTATGACATTGGTTATTTTTGGACTCAGGCTTGAAGTGGGGAAGAGGAACAGATTGTTGGAGTAAGAGAAGGGGAAACTGAGGAAGAGAAATATCAAAGGAGGGAAGGGACAGGGATGACAAAGAAAAAAGGAGAGTGAATTGGGATAGCTGATTGGATGCGGTGATAGCAGAAGGGAGGGCAGAAGGAGGAGCAATAATGCATGTCCACCCAGCAAATGAGAAAGTATATGCAGAGTGCCAGTTCCAGAGTTCAGTGAATAATGATGTCAAGGGGGGTGTGAATGCCTTCCCACTGCTAGTGCTGTTCCCCATTTGGAGGGGTGGGAGGCCCAGATTCAGCATCTCTGAAAGTTATCCTGGAATAGACCCCCACCATTTCTAAAATAATAGGAATAAACAAACCTAAACCAAAAACCCACAACCAGCCCAAGCAGTGGATCTGGTTCATTGCAGCAAATTCCACGTTTTCCAGCACTGGCTGTTTCTCAAGAACCACTGTAGTATGAACACGTGAGATGCTGGATTAATTGCTGGATTCCCAATACTCTGGCAGAGCAGTTCAGTGGACTATATACTGTGTATTCGTTGATTCAGTGCCTTGTAATAGAGCTAATATGTGTTACAGTGAAAGCTGTTGGGGAAAATAGCACTAATATGTACAGAGATTGGTTACTAACATGGAGAAGGAACTATTAGGCTGCCATCATTTTATGGGAAAGTGTTCTTAATAGTGAAGGGAAAGGAGTTTATGTTCCATGTAGAAGAATCCCCGTAGCACAATTTCAGCTTATTAGTGCTAAATTGGCCACAGCAAATGAGCACTACCATTGTCAATAACCTGGCATTTTATAAGCACACTGGGGCTAGGTTTTAAAATTTACGCACATAAAACTGTAATGTGGAGGATGTGAGGAAGAAAACCGGCCAGAAAACCAGTCAATTTCAAAGAACACTGCAGGAAAGAACTCTCAATGATGCACACACAAGCACAGTGAATTTGCTTTTTTCTCAGAGCTTGGTCACTGGCACTGAAATATGAGGTTTGTATACAGTACTTGATAATCTTTAACAGGGGCATTGATATGGATATACATTAGCTGCTAAATAATGTAGAATTTAACTCTTCTAGAAGTGAGGTGGAAACTCTGTCACTTGAATAATTTAAACTGGAAAATGTGGTAAAAGGCACTGATGGATGGACTGGAAGATTAAACAGGTGGTCTTCAGTTCTGTTACAACCTGGCCTAGTATCCCTTTGTATGGACACCAATCCATTGTGAGTGGACCCAGTCTCTGAGTCTGGGCAGAGTTTACTCAGTGTTACTAGCTTTGGATCTGTTAAGCTTTGGGACTCCCAGGCTCAGATCTCCTGTTTGACACCTTTTCTTAGGATCTGAGACTTCACAGTTCTGCCAGCCTAGACCCTGAAGTAAGTTTCTCAGATCCCCCATCCCCCATCCATAGGCATGGTCTCTCAGAGCTCCACGAACGCTGTGGGCACTCTGGGCTTCTAGTTTAGTCCCTTCGGGGAGAATGTGGCAGGATAGAAAGGAACACAACCTTAGCAAAGAAATGTCTTAGTTACAGTCACTTTACTCTTAAAAGCACTCATGCTACAGATCTTTGAATAATAAAAAAGTCCTCCGTGTGAGTCTGAGGTATGTCGACATTTCGTAGAATCACAGAATATTAGGGTTGGAAGGGACCTCAGGAGGTCATCTAGTCCAACCCCCTGTTCAAAGCAGGACCAATCCCCAACTAAATCCTCCTAGCCAGGGCTTTGTCAAGCCTGACCTTAAAAACCTCTAAAGAAGGAGATTCCACCACCTCCCTTGGTAACCCATTCCAGTGCTTCACCATCCTAATGAAAAAGTTTTTCCTAATATCCAACCTAAACCTCCCCCACTGCAACTTGAGACCATTACTCCTTGTTCTGTCATTTCAGGCTGGACAGAGTCCCTTCTGCCCCCTCTTATTCCTGCAAGTCTTTCTTACATTCTGCCTTCCTGTTCAGAGCTGAACCCTTTCTTAAGTAGTCTCTAACTCCTTTTGCCATGTGTTCAGCTGGAAAGCTCCAGCCTCTTTCCTAGTCAGACTGGCCCCACCAGTATAGAAAACCCATTGTTCCATGGGGGGGGGGGGGGGGGGCCAGCAGTTGAGCGTCATTCAAATATGATAGCCCTAGATTGCTGTGTTGATGGTTTCTCTGTGATAGACTTTCAACAAGGAGTCAAGCCCCTTTTCAGGGCAGGGTAGCAATCTGGAATATAGTACAATAAACTGCCCTCAGGTAAGCTTAGTCATGTGTTCAACACATAATATAAAATAGTTCTCATAATTTGATACAGACAAATCCAACTCTGCCACACTGCAATTTCCATAATTCTGTGTGATGCTAGATGTTCTTTCCTCTTTAATCCTGGGCTATTGGAAGACAGTAGCTTCAGAACAGAGGGTCTCATGGAAGTCTACCTCACTTAGAGTCAGATCCTTGTCCCACCTATTTAGACTCTAAACTTCTCCCAAGGATTATATCTTCTTTTGTGGGTCTTGTGTGTATATATAGCATGGAGTACACTGCTGGCACTTAACTAATAATAATATTACTACAAACCATTCTGGATGAAAGTTGTGTAGTACACAGAGATGATTAAATAGCTGCTTGTTACTTTCTGCCTAAGGTTTTGAAGAGTTATAGACCTTAATTCTGGAATGTCATCCAAATGAGCTCAGCCCTGGCATGAGAGAGTGTGATTTCCAATTAAGTCCATGGAGATACATCTGCTTACATTAATTTGATCCTATATGTTTAACTGATTGTATCACCCCTTGTTCTGATAGCTATGTCCACTGCACTCTTCTTCTTCAGGTGTGTGGGCAAGCAACCTGCTCTGAGATTGTGTTTTTCTGATCCAGGAAGCAGTTGGTAGGAATCAGTCATAACAAAGTAACAGAACTTGTCCTTTCTACTACATGTCACCAATTTAGTCAAAAGGGTTACTCCCAAAGTCAGATCTCCCTTACTTCAGGATACATCTCTGGCAATCTTAAAGATACTAGGGCCACAGTACTTTTGTACTTTAGAGTCAGGGTAAATTTGATCTCCTACCAAAATCCATCAAAATGCAAATTTGATATTCAGCTTTAAACAAACAAACAAAAATTATTGCAACTTTCAGTATGGAATAGCTCTTGCCACTCCATAACCTAGCTGAATTAGAGCCTCTACTCTATCTGAGTATTTGTCAAGTGATATCTTCCAGCACTCTGAGGCTGTCCACAGTTCAGTGGCTCATGATTAAACTCTGTTTTGAGTGACTCTGGATCTGGAATCTCGATATTCTTGGGATTTCAAATGTCAATCTGACAATCAAATGACTTAAGTAGCATTGGTAGGGCCCCAGGAACTTCATGAAACAACACATTCCAGACATCAGCTTCCGATTGCCAGTAAATATACATGCCATCCAGACTATCAATCAAAAACAAAGCTGTCTGATACATTGTTGTTGTTCTTTGGGTTTATTACATTTAAGCACTTTGGTTGTCCTAAGCCTCTGTAAAAGTTCTAATTTGTTACTTGGATTTTAAAATGCATTGAGCTTACCAGATACGACACCTAACTATGTTAACGACGGCTGGTTTCTGAACTCCCAGTAGAATTTGTATGCAATTAATGTTCTCCTCCTCTGAACAGAAAACTAGAGCTTTGCAAAACACACCATATGTTTGTCAGTTTGCCAATGAATCAAGATGTTTTTGCAGCCTTCTGAGTTTCAATAATTAATGGTAATGTCTAAAACCTAACCCACGGTTCAGAGGCTGAGAACAGAACCTTTGTGATGGCTAATGTTGCTCAACATCATCCTGACTAGATATTTCACATGATAAACTGGACATTTTTAGTGACTCCTCTTCTCTGCTCCTGTTTTTCTCCCCGAAACCCTCACTTCCATGCATAGACTCTTCTGGGTGCCTTGCAAACACTCCGAGTAATGTTATTATTCCTATTCCTGACTTAGATTTTGGATCTAAGCCCTTGAACGTTCAATCTCCACATACAGTCTCCCTGGGCTGATTTGCTGTTAGTAGTTAAATAGTTTAAGAGTCTGAAAATATCTTTTATTCTCATCAAGTGGCTCATTATTTGCTTTAGCAGACTATTAACAACCAATAAATCCAACCGAGTTAATCAACAGAATAAATCAGTAGGGCTTAAAATTTTATTCAGAAGCAGTCTGGCTAATTTTTTGTGAGCCAGGCTTTTTTTAAAAAAAAATGTTATTTTAAAATGTAACTGCTTGAAATGTTGATCCAGAATATAAAACTGCACATTAATACCTCATATAAATATTTCCTTTTAACTTGTATAATTCTTCTGAAACCTGCTTTTATCCACAATTTTCCAAGAACACTTTAGCCCTAGCTGAATCTTAAGATATTAGAAGTTTCAAAAGGCCTTTGATATAAACATTTTATTACACCTTAATTTGAGTAACAAAAAGCTATCTGCTTTCATTGATTTCCTGCTGATTTGACCTACCCCATTCCTGTTTGTTAAGCAGATCTAAATTTACAATACAAGATGGCTGATATAACAACATAGTATGAGATCCCCCGTGGGTCTGAATTCTTTCCAAGGTTGCACTGCTGCAGAGAGTGCCCTAATAATAATACATTTTCTACCTTTCTCCTTCTGAATTACACAACTAAGCTGAAATTGACAACTTTTTAATTTGGTTCTTAACTAACTCCTTTTAATCTTATTAATAACATAGCTAATATGTATGACCAGTGAATTTAATTTATCCTTAATTTGCCATATAAATTAGCATATTTTAATAACTTGATTGATTTACCCAGTGTATCATGGTACTACAGGAGTCATAATGAAATGACAAATAGTACATATGTCTTAGTGCTGTAGTAAGTCAGTTTGGTAATAATGATCCTTTATGTTTGTACAACACTTTTCATCTGTGGCTCATGGAGCACTTTAAAAGAATAATTACCTTAAATAACAACCTTGTGAGGGAATCAAAGGATACATAGGCAGGCCACTTCACCCACCATTGACTTACACTCATCTTTGGGATGAGAGCATTTGTTTAACAGCACACAGCAACACTATACAATGGTGTTAAAAACATACATGGAAGAACACTGTATCAAGATGGAACTGCAAAAGGAATTTATGTTAGATACCTCGGTTAATGCCCAGTCTATTGTAAAAAATGGCTGATGGGCTTTTAGTGATCACAAGCGTGAAGAATTTTAATTTAACATCTCCTTTGAAAGGTGTTGCCTTCAGCAACATCCATGATGACACATACTAGCTCAGAGAGAAAACTGCCACCTATTGAATCCCAGCCATCACTTCTTCCAGCACCTAGAAAGGCCTCTTATTCAAATAATGACTTGTCTGCCCTGGGGCTCTTAGCTAGCGCAGCTACTCTGATGTAGTTGCACCACTGCTACCCCTAGTGTAGACACAGTGCATTGGTGTGAACTATGACTGCACCAACGCAGCTTACCCCAGTTTGAAGCTGGTGGGTAGAAAACCCAGTGTGGACAAAGCTGCAGTCCAGGCTTACTTCGTTTTTAAGGAAGGATGAAATCACAGCACAAACCAATATCACTACAGTATAAACATGACCACTGCCAAAGTTATAGCTTATTTTTTAGATTCAATATGTATTTGGAAAAATATACCTAATACATTTTCAAAATATTATTTTTAAAGATTCATTTAATAAGGCTGTTTTGGCAGCCTTTTTTGTTATGCAATATGTTGCCATGGGCTGGTTCAATTTTTCTGTCAAAACTGTTTTTCAACAGAAAATTGGGGTTTCAACTAAATGAAAATGTTCCTGAAAAGTATGTACTTTCTGTGGAAAATGTTGACTTTCCACAGAAAAAACAAACACCCCAAAACCAAAAACTTTGGGGCAAAGTTTTCCTGAAGGCAGGACCCCATAACAACATTTCCAGTATATGTCTGAGACAGTACTTCAGCATTTGGGCAGGGCTCCCAATTCCTTTGAAGAAATGCAGTAATTCAGACTGGAAACATTCACTTCCCCTGTACTGAATGACTGAGAGTTTTTATAGCATATGTTCCATCCCGACTCAAAATGTATGGTGAAGACATCGGGTTGAGGGAAGACAAGGCAGGCTTCAGCACTGTCCCTTTGAGGAAAAACTAGTCTCTACAGCTGGAAGAGAGGAACAACAAGGCAAATGCTGAACGTACAAAATCAGAAAATGTACTTGGGAATAAATCCAGAACTAGACTAAGAATTTAGGATTCACCTCTGCAGCTGACGTAATGACAAAAGCACACTGTGCAGCCATTACATGGAGACTGAGGGGTTTCAGGGTCCTTACAGTAACTCCAATTCCAGGGGGAACAAAGAGCTTCCTGGAGGTGGCAATGGGGAAGACTGACAGCTGCTCCATTGCATGATCAGTGAGCAGTCCCTGGAGCAGTGTTAATAGCAGATGAGAAGGAGGCTATATGGCCTATTCTCCAGCCTATGGGGGAGTGCTGCCATAGCAACAGCAGCTGTGTAGAATAGGATAAAGATGCCAGCTGCGATGTCTGCTTTTTAATTGCAGTGGTGAGCTCCAAACACAGGAAAGTCTCTGTCCCCATGCCCAGTTATTATTGGACCAGTGAACAAAATATATAACTGTCCCTCATCCTGCAAGAGAGTTGATAATACTATTGTTAGCTTACAGCTGCAGTATTAGCAAACTTGTGTAGAAGGCTGTGAACGCCAACCAAAGCTAACTCAGATTTCATAGAGTTTAAAGCCAAAAGGGACCATCAAATCATTTAGTCTGATCTTCTGGTTATCATAAGCCTTTAAATGTTTCCCAGATAACCCTATATTGAGCCCAATGACTTTAGTTAGACTCAGGGCCAGCTCCAGGCACCAGCACAGGAAGCAGGTGCTTGGGGAAGCCAATGGAAAAGGGCGGCACGTCCGGGTCTTTGGCGGCAATTCGGCGGTGGGTCCCTCAGTCCCTCTTGGAGGGAAGGACCGGCTGCCAAATTGCCGTCAAAAAATGAAGCGGCACGGTAGAGCTGCCACCGAAGTGCCGCTGATAGAGGCTTTATCTTTTTTTTTTCTTCGCCGCTTGGGGCGGCCAAAAACCTGGAGCCGGCCCTAGTTAGACTAACAAGGTGGGTGAGGTAATATCTTTTATTGGACCAACTTCTGTTGCTGAAAGATATAAGTTCTCAAGCTTCACAGCGCTCTTCTTCAGGTCTGGTTAGACAAAAATATTTTAGGCCTCAGGAGACTAAACTGTTGTGTGCCAGAGGCAGAGAACAGGAGAGGCATCTATTTATTTCAGTCCCCAATCACATAGCTACTCAGTCTTATTCTGATCTCATTTAAACTATTTTTTACTCCACTGCAACCTCACTGACCTTAAATGAAGTGCCTCCTCATTTTATGTGGAGATAAGATCAGAATTAGGCTCATTATATTGATCTGGAAACCCATGATATAATTTACCAACTACAGTCATCTTCTGCTCACCATCACACTGGTATAAATATGGAGTAATTTTGTCACCTTCAGTGGAATTACCCTAGATTTACACTCATCTCACTGAATTTGTCCCTACATCTCTACACATTAACTTGTTAGATCAAACCAGACTCTCGATATAATTGTGCACAGCTATTTTTGTGTATGTGTTATACACAATATATATCTCTTCTCCACCAAATAAAATTGTATACAGTTTCAGAACAGGGTGCTAGCCAATTGTAAAATACTTTACAAATAATTGTCTGATGAATGTATCATACGTTCAGTTTTGCTGCAACCCCTGGCTTTGTATTTAGATTGTGTATTTGGTGGCGTACAGAATCTGTGGGACCAGCCTCACAATCAGAAGACTCCTGCTTCCAAGTATAATGCATGTTTCTCCGACAAAAATGTAATTAGCAATCATACCTGAAGGGCACATTACAAAATATAGTTATTGTATATCCAGAGAGTCTATTTTAACTCTAATAACCCATTTCAGTATATTTACCAATTATCATGCAATGACAGAACAATTTATTGTTTAAAAGAGAAAATGAAGTCAGAGAAGAAAATTTCATCTTTATGAGTTTCATTTTTTTTTAACTCTAAATGAATCCCCATTTTCCCTCCAGAAATCACAAGTGATTAATTTATTTTCCAATGAAAGCCAACCAGAGCACTAAATGAAATATATGATACTCTCTCACGCAGGCACATGCGTACACAAACAAATGATTACTAAAGTCAGCGCAAGGCTTAATATTGAAGAGAAATTTCCAGCCAGCTTAAAAGCTATTAGTATTGGTTAGAGACTCACAGAATGATTTAGCAGAATTTTAAATGACTACTGCAGCAGCGTATTCCACACTAGAGACCGAGGCTGTTGTTGGAAAAGGCTCGTGAACATAATGCTATTTTGAGGGATCTCCTGATTTGTTTCTTTTAAAGGATCCTAACTTTTGCCTGTACTCACCATTCCTCCTGTGCCTCTTCAAAGTTTATTGTTAAACTTTCTTCTTTAAAAACTCTTTTAGGTATTAATGTAAATGAACTTAACCACTACTCTTTAATATAACCACATCCCTGTGCAAATAAGCAGTTTCTTAGGGATTTTTGCAATGGGATCATTGATGTTTCAATGGGGACATTCCTGTAATGTGTGGCTGTCTACGCATTTTACATCATGCATGATACACAGCTCTGCTGTTTGGTCCTTTAAAGAGCTTATTCTTCTGCAATAGAACTGGCTGTGAGAACTGAGACTGAAAACTTGAAAATCCATAGGCCTCTGACCACTTCCTTTTCTGTAAAGCAGGAGGAGAACTTTTAACAACTCATATGCTTTTCTACTCCTCCCTTCTTGCATGATGAGAAATTTTCTCATTAGACCACTAAAAAGGGGGGGAAATCAAGGTACTTACCTACTATACCATACAGATTGTTGGGTTTGGAAGATGTCTAGAAGTTCTTGTTTTCCCTGGCCAGTGGAGATGAAATATTTTATCAGTCTTGGGTTCGAAGGGTGAGCATGTGATAAGAGGGATGGCCATTCATTCTTTGGATGCATCTTCATTAGGAAAAAAATATGTTCTCCATGTGAGTTAGCTAACATGAGATAAAATCCTAGTGAAGACAAGGCAGTTTGTAGTTCTCCCTTAAGTTAGCAGGTCAAGTTAAAGATGGTGAGGGAGTCTAGGGTTTACCTTGACCTGCTATCTTATGGTAAAATTACAAATTGCCTTGTCTTCACCTAGGATTTTACCTCAGGATAACTTGAGTAAGAACAAATGGGTGGATTAAAATAGCTTGTATGCAATATACAGACACTTCTCCCTTCTCTGCTCTCATATGGAAAACCCTCTCAATTAGCTTGGGGCTTTTTTAAGTCCATGTAAAACAGGGAGGATTTTAAACCATAATCTATACCTGGCCAGAGCTGCAAAGGATTCATTTCAGGAGGAGAGGAATACTGACGCCTCACACTCCGTGAACCAAAGGCCCTCGATAACAGAGCAAGGGCTTTCATAAACCATAAAGCTGTACTTTTGTGCTCCTGCATCTTGCTTCGCTCAGGTGATGAGCTATCATCCCAAATCAGATTGGCACTTATTGCCAACAAGCAAGTCTTCATGCTGAACAGGAGTGGGGCGCTTACCCTAAGTGGAAGCAGCTTCTTCAGAGATCTAGTTATTTTTGCCAAATTCATATTTGTACCATCCTGACTCCTAAAAAAAAAAAAAAACCCATCTGACTAACATGTGGTGATGCTGTCTGGCTCTCTCCGCGTTCCCAGCTTGTGCCCAGCCTGCCTCCTGATACCCTCTCTGACCTCTTCCCTCATTCAAGAAGCTGTACGCTCAATGTGGATGATTATGGCACTAGCTCTGTCCTTCCCACCTCCATCTGGCTGCACTTGCATGCAGTTCAGAAAGCATAGTCAGCATATGGTTAAGCAAATGCTGAATAAAGTCTGGCCTGATCTAACCATCTTCAGGTTTAGTTTAGGACAATAAGAGGATCCATGATTGAAAACAGTTTTCAAATCTAGCTTTTTTTTCCTATTGAAGATGGGACTAGGGAAGCTGAATTTGCCAATGGTTCTTACCTTTATATGTGCAAAGGGGCACTGTGGTTTAGTGGTTCGGGCAGGGGCAGGTTGGGAGTCAAAACATCTGGGTTTTAAATCCAACTCTGATATTGATTTGCCAGTTCTCCATCATATTTGATGCCCTCACAGGGATGCTGTGAGGCTTAATTAGTTCACACTTATGTAGTGCTTTGTGATTTTTCATATGGAAAGCACTATGAAAAGGCTTTGGATCAGACTATATAGAAACATTAAGTATTGTTACTGCATGACAGCCCAAAGGCCTTTTTTTTGTTGGAGGGAGGTGCTGGAACACTTTAAAGCGTGTAGAGCAATGTTACCTGAAGAGACTTTGTACAGATTTTCTGGTTGATTATGTATTTTTACATATCTATAAATGTGCAACAAAACCATATCTTCCTCTTACCAGCTCACCCACAGACAGTGGACCTGATTCAGAATTGCCTGGGTGTGTTGCTTTCACAGAGACCAATGAAATTCACAGAATTCAAAAATCCACTTTAAAATCTACCAGCTCTTTTTGACAAACATAGTGAAAATTCCAACTCATCAATTAGTCAAAATAAATCCAGTCCAATCCAATGCCCCCTTAACTTGCCTCAACATTTCATTTTCCTGAGGTAGGTGAGACTGTTCAATTTCAGAAGAAGAGCTCTGTGTAAGCTCGAAAGCTTGTCTCTCTCACCAACAGAAGTTGGTCCAATAAAAGATATTACTTCACCCACCTTGCCTCTCTACTATCCTGGGACCAACATGGCTATAACAACACTGCATACAATTTCAAACCTGGCTGAGGACCAGTGTCTGGTTTCCCTGTCCCTGAATGAGGGGGAGTCAAGGCTGACCCTGTCTGGAAAGAATGTGTAGGTATCACAGTGCCAGCAGCACTGCAGCTCCTAGGACTTTTCAAAGTTGCAGCATGTGTCATGGAATTCACTCTGGCTTTGCCAGTTCTATTTTTTCACTGTTATTCCTTTTTCTTTTTTTCTTGATACCCTGGCACAATATAGCTTGTCTCACAGCCAAAGCCAAACAAAACTGCAATAAGCATCCAAGGAATCCATTCAACATTAGTCCAAGCACCTCTTTTGTGTTGTGCTTCTTTCTTTGCTAAAGTATATAAATACTGTATTGGAGGAGGGTAGAGGTATGGTACTTGATCACATGACAGAGAGAACTCCAGATTTTTGGATCTCATGCAATAGAGGGAGTTTTCCTCTTCATTCTTGTAATTGTGTAGCTACATGGCAGGATCACGGAAGAGAACCTAACCCTTTGTTTTTGATTGTATGGAGTTCCCACATGGTGTAGTCTTGGGCCACATAAACATTTGGATAATTCCAGCTGAGGACTTCCCTGGCATAGGGGAGCCTCTGAAGCAGTGGCATGAATGGGAGCACTGTTGTGCTCCACCAATTAATAGCATGTACTTAGCCCATGCACGGCCATTGCCAGTTGGCATAGGTTAGAGCAACCCCCAGGTTGCGCTAATCTGTGATTATTGGGGCCATCATTGAAATAGCTCCTGAGTCAGGGAGCCATAATTGGCTTCCTTACCCCACCAGCAATGCCGGTTTGGGCTGATTGTATTATAGTTTTATGTCTAACCAAACTTATGCAGGCCAAGTGAGAGCTGGCATCACTTAAAGTAGCATGTGTGAAATCTTATATTAATTTCACACATACATGAAGAGTCATACAGGCAGGGCCGACTCTGGGCACCAGCCCACCAGGCATGTGCTCGGGGCGGCACCTGGAGGGGGGCAGCACGGCGGGGCCCCGGCAAGGCTCGCCGCCCTCCCCCCAGTGCTCCAGCCGGTCAGGGAGAGCGGCCCCGGCTGGGCTCGCCGCCCTCCCCCTGGCGCTCCGGCCGGTCGGGGAGAGCGGAGAGCTGCGGCAGGCTTGCCGCCCTCGCCCCAGCACTCTGGCCGCCGGGGAGAGCAGAGAGTCCTGGCCGGGCTCTCTGCCCTCCTCCCGGCGCTCTGGCTGCTGGGGGCTCTCCACCCTCCCCCCGGCGCTCTGGCCGCCAGGGAGAGTGGAGAGCCCCAGCCGGGCTCTCCGCCCTCCTCCCGGTGCTCTGGCAGCCGGGGACTCTCCGTCCTCCTCCTGGCGCTCCGGCCGGTCAGGGATTGTGGGCCCGCGGCTGGGCTCGGCGCCCTCCCCTGCCGCGCTGGGGGGGTAGGTGCGGGGGGGTGGCGGCGGGGGGCTTTTTTGCCTAGGGCAGCAAAAAAGCCAGAGCCGGCCCTGCATACAGGCACATGAGGGGAAATGCTACATATTCTAGGACTACAGTGCTGCAAATTGGTTGCCAGTTAAAATCAGAGATCTTTCAGGGGAGATCCTCTGAGATTGAAGCAGACACGAAAACCTGAATGAATGGCAGAAACACAAAATGCACTCCTAATTAGGAACTGCTTATATCCAGACTCTTATATGTTAACATTTCAACTTTTTACCATGGTTATTGGGCTGATATGTTCTCTTTTGCCTAGGGATATGTTCATTTGGTTTTTATGTTGCTACTTTCCATTATATGATTGCTTTTCAGATTTGACTGATAATTAAAGTGGGAGTTTTTATAGCAAATTTTAGGACTAAGGCATATTAGTGGATCTACAGTATGAAGGAAGGTGTCCATTGAGTTTTGACTTATTTAATGCTTTTAAAAGATAAGTTTTGTAATTTAATTTGGAATCCAAGTAATGTTTCCCCTTATAGCCTAATTCTACATACAGTTTGCTAATATTACATGGTAATATTTGTAATGATGATTCCATACTTTTGAGAGACAGGACCAGATTCTGGCCAGCCCCACACAAGTGCATAAGGGGAAGGAGGAAAGGATGAAGTGCCATAATCTTTCACCCATATAGGAGCTAGCCAGAATCCCAATGAAGAGCATAGTCCCTGATCCCTCATAATTCACTTGTAGGCACTTGTTTTCTGAATAAAGATGAGATGCGGGATGGCCCCAGGATGGATCCACTGCCCCCCAGCCACACTGGCCAACAGAAATGGCTGAGAATGAGTTGCACTCTTTTCAGGGTTTGTGCAATGGGTACAATTCATTGCTCGGGAGCTTCTGAGAGAAAATCTGGCTCAGTGAGGCAGAATTCTTCCTGGGGACTCCAACTGTGGTGCACCCTTCTTCATCCCTCTAAGTTGCCTGTTGGTGCCTAGCATTATGTCTATCCCACTGCGTAACAAACAAGAAAGAACAGGTAAAACAAACTTCCTACCTAAACCCACTCAGGCAGAAGTAGGACATGGCAGGCAGGCAACTTGAAGGTGAGGGGGTAACGTATCCTTGGAAAGAATCATTTTGGATCCCCTAGTGGACAAAGCTAATGTCAAAGAGAATATCAAAAATAAACATATCTCTGTTAGCAATAGTCCCTTTTGGATAATCTCTCCTTACCCATGTATCAGCTCTGCTTCTTGTCATGTTTTGACCCATGGCATTTCTTTGGTCTTTGCAGGAATAACTAAGGTGTCCCTACAATGGATCTAATGGACACAGACTGGCTAACCTAGTGAGGAGGGCTTTAAACTAGGTTCAACGGGGACAGGTGAGGAAAGCCCACAGGTAAGTGGGGAACATGGAGACCTGGGAGATGGGTCAGAATTAGGAGGTAGCATGGGCCATAATGGCAGAGAGAAAGGAGGGTCAGGGCAAAACTGGAGGCAAGATCAAATCAGTATCTTAGATGTCTATATATGAATGTGAGAAGTATGGGTAATAAGCAGAAAGAACTGGAAATGCTAATAAATAAATACAACTATGATATTGTTGGCATCCCTGAAACTTGGTGGGATAATATACATGATTGGAATGTTGATGTGGATGAGTACAGCTTGCTCAGGAAGGATATACGGGGGAAAAGGGAGGAGGTGTTGCCTTATATATTAAAAATGTACACACTTGGACTGAGGTGGAGATGGACATAGGAGACGGAAGTGTTGAGAGTCTCTGGGTTAGGCTAAAAGGGGTAAAAAAACAAGGGTGATGTCATGCTAGGAGTCTACTACAGGCCACCTAACCAGGTGGAAGAGGTGGATGAGGCTTTTTTTAAACAACTAACAAAATCATCCAAAGCCCAAGATTTGGTGGTGATGGGGGACTTCAACTATCTGGATATAAGTTGGGAAAATAACACAGCATGGCACAGACCATCCAATAAGTTCTTGGACTGCATTGCAGACAATTTTTTATTTCAGAAGGTTGAAAAAGCTACTGGGGGGAAGCTGTTCTAGACTTGATTTTAACAAATAGGGAGGAACTTGTTGAGAATTTGAAAGCAGAAGGCAGCTTGGGTGAAAGTGATCATGAAATCATAGAGTTTGCAATTCTAAGGAAGGGTAGAAAGGAGTACAGCAAAATAGAGACAATGGATTTCAGGAAGGCAGATTTTGGTAAGCTCAGAGAGCTGATAGGTAGGGTCCCATGGGAATCAAAACTGAGGGGAAAAACAACTGAGGAGAGTTGGCAGTTTTTCAAAGGGACACTATTAAGGGCCCAAAAGCAAGCTATTCCGCTGAGTAGGAAAGATAGGGAATGTGGCAAAAGACCTCCTTGGCTTAACCATGAGATCTTGCATGATCTAAAAAATAAAAAGGAGTCATATAAAAAATGGAAACTAGGACAGATTACAAAGGATGAATATAGGCAAACAACACAGGAATGCAGGGGCAAGATTAGAAAGGGAAAGGCACAAAATGAGCTCAAACTGGCTACGGGAATAAAGGGAAACAAGAAGACTTTTTATCAATACATTAGAAGCAAGAGGAAGAGCAAGGACAGGGTAGGCCCACTGCTCGGTGAGGAGGGAGATACAGTAACAGGAAACTTGGAAATGGCAGAGATGCTTAATGACTTATTTGTTTCGGTCTTCACCGACAAGTCTGAAGGAATGCCTAACATAGTGAATGCTAATGGGAAGGGGGTAGGTTTAGAAGATAAAATAAAAAAAGAACAAGTTAAAAATCACTTAGAAAAGTTAGATGCCTGCAAGTCACCAGGGCCTGATGAAATGCATCCTAGAATACTCAAGGAGCTAATAGAGGAGGTATCTGAGCCTCTAGCTATTATCTTTGGAAAATCATGGGAGACAGGGGAGATTCCAGAAGACTGGAAAAGGGCAAATATAGTGCCCATCTATAAAAAGGGAAATAAAAACAACCCAGGAAACTACAGACCAGTTAGTTTAACTTCTGTGCCAGGGAAGATAATGGAGCAAGTAATTAAGGAAATCATCTGCAAACACTTGGAAGGTGGTAAGGTGATAGGGAATAGCCAGCATGGATTTGTAAAGAACAAATCATGTCAAACCAATCTGATAGCTTTCTTTGATAGGATAACGAGTCTTGTGGATAAGGGAGAAGCGGTGGATGTGGTACACCTAGACTTTAGTAAGGCATTTGATATGGTCTGGCATGATATTCTTATCGATAAATTAGGCAAATACAACTTAGATGGGGCTACAATAAGGTGGGTGCATAACTGGCTGGAAAACCGTATTCAGAGAGTAGTTATTAATGGTTCCCAATCCTGCTGGAAAGGTATAACAAGTGAGGTTCTTCAGGGGTCTGTTCTGGGACCGGCTCTGTTCAATATCTTCATCAATGACTTAGATATTGGCATAGAAAGTACGCTTATTAAGTTTGCAGATGATACCAAACTGGGAGGGATTGCAACTGCTTTGTAGGATAGGGTCATAATTCAAAATGATCTCGACAAATTGGAGAAATGGTCTGAGGTAAACGGGATGAAGTTTAACAAAGATAAATTCAAAGTGCTCCACTTACCAAGGAACAATCAGTTTCACATATACAGAATGGGAAAAGACTGTCTAGGAAGGAGTACGGCAGAAAGGGATCTAGGGGTTATAGTGGACCACAAGCTAAATATGAGTCAACAGTGTGATGCTGTTGCAAAAAAAGCAAACATGATTCTGGGATGCATTAACAGGTGTGTTGTGAGCAAAACATGAGAAGTCATTCTTCCGGTCTACTCTGCCCTGGTTAGGCCTCAGCTGGAGTATTGTGTCCAGTTCTGGGCACCGCATTTCAAGAAAGATGTGGAGAAATTGGAGAGGGTCCAGAGAAGAGCAACAAGAATGATTAAAGGTCTTGAGAACATGACCTGTGAAGGAAGGCTGGAAGAATTGGGTTTGTTTAGTCTGGAAAAGAGAAGACTGAGAGGGGACATGATAGCAGTTTTCAGGTATCTAAAAGGGTGTCATAAGGAAGAGGGAGAAAACTTGTTCACCTTAGCCTCTAAGGATAGAACAAGAAGCAATGGGTTTAAACTGCAGCAAGGGAGGTTTAGGTTGGACATTAGGAAAAAGTTCCTAACTGTCAGGGTGGTTAAACACTGGAATAAACTGCCTAGGGAGGTTGTGGAATCTCCATCTCTGGAGATATTTAAGAGTAGGCTAGATAAATGTCTATCCAGGATGGTCTAGACAGTATTGGATCCTGCCATGAGGGCAGGGGACTGGACTCGATGACCTCCAAGTTCCCTTCCAGTCCTAGAATCTATGAATCTATAATTTATTATGTAGTTATATAGAACTTAAATCAAGTATGAAAAACCATAACCCGTGGCTTCTGCTGAGATTCTGATCTTGGTTGCATATTGGTGTCACTGCAGACTGAATCCATTGGGCACTGTAACTGAGAGCAGAACCTGTCTCATAAATGCTAAGCTCTTTTTGTTCTGTATTTGTACAGCACCTAGCACAATAGGGTCCTGGTCCATGACTGGCGCTCCCAGGCAGTACCTACCACAATATAAATAGTAAGTGACAATAATAAAGAAGAAGCAGATCTGACTGAAATGTCCAGAACCTGGTGTGGGGGTGTAGAAGCTCCTCCAGATGAAATGTGGTCTCTCTCTAGGACCCAGGAAACAACAAGGTAGTGATTTTCTCCTCCCCGCCCATTTTCACCTTGGCCTGAGGGTCTCTGCTCTCTGTCTGAGGGGAAAAAACATAGTAGCTCCTCCTCCCACCCACCTTTTTAATTTTTACCTAGCAGTGATGAAAAAAGTGGCATAGCCATAACCACTCCCCACCCCCAGTCTGAGCACTAAGGGTTCATTGACATGGAAGCGAAGCAGCCTCTAAACAGCACAGTTCGGTAGGGCCATCTAGGGGATAAGGCTTCCCAGAACAGGGGCTAACTCAGGAGATCAATAAGCTGCCTGTCCTGGTGAGTCCCACAGGGTATGTCAACACTGCAATTAGACGCCCGCGGCTGGCCCGTGCTGGCTGACTCAGGCTTGCAGGGCTCTGGCTATGGGGCTGTTTAATTGTGGGGTAGATGTCCCTGCTCGGGCTGCAGCCTGAGCCCTGGGACCCTCCCCCCTCACAGGGTCCTGGAGCCTGGACTGCAGCCCAAGCCTGGACTGCCTACACTGCAATTAAACAGCCGCTTAGCTCGAGCCTTGAGATCCTGAGTCAGCTGGCATGGGCCAGCCACAGGCATCTAATTGCATTGTAGCCATACCCACAGGGTGGACCGTGCTCCCCGTGAAGCTCATCTATTTCATCTAGCCTCACTTTAAAGCTCTTTATTGTTCACAAAGGTGGTTTTGAAATGACCACTGCTGGCCTTTTATTTACAGCCAACTCTTTTTACCCTTTTGGTCCCAATTTTGGGGCCCAGTCCTGTAAATACTCACTACTAGCATAGCACTTAATGTCAAGGCTAGTCCCATTGACTTGAAAGTGTTTGCAAGATCGGGCCCTCTTTTCCCTCAATACTCCCATTGTAACAAGGTGGTAACTTATTATATTGCGTTCGGTTTTATTCTGTTGTACAGCATCTTGGGCTCTCTACTGTTAGGGGTGAGAGAAACTAAATTGTTAGTATAGTACGGAGCGGCCCTAAAGCATCAGACCAGTACAGATGCTCTTTGGCCTAATGGTCATGCTTTCTTTTACCCTATCCAAAGGCATTTCTAACACCCATTTCTTTTGGGTGTCTCTTCACTCGAGTTCAGCAAACAATATCTGATTGTTAGAAACTAAATAGAGTTGTATATAACCCCAGGAAAGTCTCTCTTAGTGGATGTAAAATCCAGAATTCAACCAGGCTGCTCAAATCCTGTGGTTTTCATTTCAGACCTGCTCTCTCTTGATTCTATAATTACTAAGCCTCTTTCTAATGCCTTACCTCACCTCTAGTGATTAAGGTCTCCAGGAAACACAAAGTTTTTCCATCGGCAGCATCTACTACAACAGTCTTAACCTTTTGTCAGGTCATTTTTATGGACAAAGCAGCAGAGCCATCAACAAGAACAAATATGTGGAAGAGTTCAATACAAACCCAGGTGGATACATATCCAGTGTAGTAAATATTTGGGTCCTTTCCCATGACGTGAAATGTTCTTTTCACTCTGCAGCCAGCACCTGCACATCACAAAGCATTTGCATATAGGCTAGAGCAAGCGGCTTCTAAAGTGCTGTTCAGAGAATTACAGCAGCAAATTAACTGCTGTTTATTTTTGCCACAGAAAAAAATAAGCTGCTGCTGCTTCTGCTGCTAGTTCATTAACAAAAACAAATCTCCTCGGGACAAAAAGAGAAAGGAACAAAAATACCATTTGTTGACATTGTCATTCCCTGCTGTCCAATAAATAAACATAACATCTATTTGTCACCATGGAAACATCCTCCATGGTCCAAAGCATGCAAAGCCAAGGTATCTGAGAAACCCAGAAGTCTGAGGAAATGAACAGCCTAGCATTTTATGTTCTGCCTCTCCTTTAAATGTTCTCATTTTGATTGTTTTTTGGTTTTGTTTCTGGTTGTCTTTTGCACAAACGTATTTAGTTTAGAAAGGGCAACATGTATCCTGGAGACATATTTAAAATATTTGCATAATATTCTGCCTCTATCAAAGCTAGTTTCTCCCACTCCTCCTCCTCCATCACCATCACCACGCTCCCCATCCCCAGAAGAACTCTGAATTATTGGCTTATTTGTACATCTAAAAGGTGCTCCTTCCTCCAAGGACACTGCATTCTTATTTTCATCTTATGTGACGTTGAAAAGGCATTTCCATGAGCAACGTAAGGGTGTATTTATTTAAACTGACAAAGCTATTTACTTGTCCACATTTGGTTGTGGTCCAACCATTGGTTCAGAGTGTCCACTGGAGATCTTTGCTGTGGAAGGGTCCATCTGCATGCAGACCCCCCCCCTCACTTTCTGAGTTGGGAGACTGCCACCTCCTAGGAACTGTGCATCCATTGTGGAAGTCCCTCCATGGCTGCTCCAGACATTCTGGCAGCCAGAGAGAATGAATGAGGTGCCACTCCCTATGGCGCCATCCCATTTAGGCACCCAGGCTTCTGTTTGGAAATCTAGGCATTAAGTAATATATTTAGGAGTTAATTACCTTCTTCTGCATCCTGTGTGGCTTCTACTGATCAGCTACAGCATGACCCAGCCCCCAAAGATCTATAGATTTGAGAGAATGTGTAGCCTCCAAAATCTGCAGCTCCCCACCACCACACGCACTCCTCCCAATTACATTATCCCATCAGAGAGGCAAGTGAACAGAAAACTCAGAGAGGTTTCCCTCTGAGCCTCCTTCCAGGCAAGTTTCCATGGGTTGGGAAGATAATCTGGCCCTTATACATTTTCTTCTATTCTGTAGGCATCTCTCTGATACCTCCCGATATAAAAATGTGTATGTACAACTGTACACTAACAATAATGTGCACAGAGAAATTCCAATGCGAATATTAATAACAGAAATGTAAACATGAATTCAAAAACTTGAGAAGCCTTTTTGAGAATTTCCTAACATTTCCAAAGTTGGGAAGCTTTGGACAGGTGAGACATAAATCAGTTCAGGAGTATAAATTACTAGTTTCTGCAATTATAAAACCTCAATCCCCCACACATTCTTCAGACCACACTTCCTATAACTGTGGTTTGTCAGCTCAAAATTAGAGGTCTGATTCCCCTCTCACTAACATCAGTTTTATATTGAGGTAACTCCATTGACTTTACTGGAATTACTCCTGATTTACACTTGTTTCACTGAGAGAAGGATCAGACACTCCTGATGTTTCTCTCTTCTAGTTTGATTACCATTAAGACACAATGTTTTTACAAATTTTGCAAGATGCTGGTTAAATAAGGAGATAAATGAGCATGACTTTCCCTCATAGTAGAAGGTCTCGCAGCTTTTAATTCTTTCAGTAGGGCAGTTACAAGCTCTAAAAAACTGTTGCTATCAGATATTTCTACCAGCACATGTAGTTGGAGGTCTTTTAAAATTGTCTTCAGGCTTGGCATCTTGGTTAAACTGTTGTTCCTTCATTGTCTTGGTCTAGGGGATCCTATAGAACACGAATATTGGGAGTCTGCTCAAAAGTCCATCGGGTGAGTGGAAAGAGATTCCCCATGATTTTAGTGGGCTTTGGATCTAGCCCTAACATATTTGCAAATGAGATTCTCATCAAATCCCTCTGCAGATATCTCCATCTGTTCATTGGGAATAATACAAAACCAAACAAACCCCATTTTTAGAGGTAGACACTTGAAAGGCTGGTCATTAAACTACTGAAAATCTGTGGTTGAGCATTGGCCTGCTAAACCCAGGGTTGTGAGTTCAATGCTTGAGGGGGCCACTTAGGGATTTGGGGCAAAATCAGTACTTGGTCCTGCTAGTGAAGGCAGGGGGCTGGACTCGATGATCTTTCAAGGTCCCTTCCAGTTCTAGGAGATAGGATATCTCCATTTAATTTAAGACCCATGAATTATTTCATTTTTAGAGATGGGTCCCGTGCCACAATGTATGAATCCAAAACAAAAGTCAGATCTGATGTTCACCTAACGTCAGGGAGGATTTGGATCTGCGTTTTGGGTTCAGGCTCCTCTTTAGTGCAAACTCCCCCATCAGTGCAAACTTCCTGGTGTTTGTTTCTCTTTTTATTGACTCTTCTCTTTCCCCTTTACGTATATTGTATTTTACCTTTTCTGTTGATGGATCTCTTTGTTTTCTTTGCACAAATGGATCCTTCCTTTTTAACCTACTTTTATTTCTCTTGAACAACTACTTCCTTCTTCCATAATGTAATTCCTTATTCTCTGTCTTTACTGACCTTTGCCTTTTCATTCTGACCTCATTTTCCTCTTTCTAGGCCTGATTCTCATCTCTTACCAATTGTACACTAGATTAGCTATCCATTGGCTTCAATTATTCCTCATTTAGCCCAGTCTGAGAAGAGAATCAGAATCTTTGTGTGTAAGCTGATTTCTTTAGTACCACACACTTATTACTGACTTTCTTCTCTTGCACCACGATATTGTGCTATATTGATTCCCCAATTTCTTTTCTCACCAGCTAACAATTATGCATTCTCCCAAAGCTACAATAATAGTTGAATGTTCCCTCCTCAAATAAGATTCTAACATATGTGTCACCATCCTTCTTTTATTTATGTTAAGCCAAAATTATGAGTCCTAATAGGAGCCATGAATGGCATTCATGGTGAAAACAGAACAGACATGAAGGTGGGGTGGTAGCATCATGGGTTAAAACACTAGCTTTCACCTCTGGAAAGCTTTGCATAAAAGAATTTGGTGAGGCTACAGTATGTAGCAAGTGAAAATAGATTTGCTAATCTCTTGCTGATAAATCCAGAACTGGAATGACAGAGATGCTGGTCAGATTTAGGTACATTGGCCAAAGTCTAGGTAATAAAAGCTCATACAGCATTTGCGTTCCCTATACTTGACTTCAGACAACACTATTACTTCCACAAGCATTAAAATTCATTCACTATGATTATTTTTTATTAAAAAAGAAAAAAAGTAAGAAAAATGGCACATTCTTTTAGCCTATGATTAGGAAGTAGTTGTTTATTTATAGGGCCATTTGTTGCCTAAAACCATTTCTTTTACATAATTGCTTCTTCAGACTGTTTGCTTATGTCGATCAGAAAATGTATTTTGGGAGATTAGGCCATTTATACTTGTGCAAATCTGAGCAATAATTCAAATAAAGTAAGGTCAGTTTAAATGAATGCCATGCTAGCACAGGGATGAGTCTATTACATTAAAATCACTGAACTTAAGAATCTAGCAATCATGTACTTATAGGAAACATCTTCCATTTACTAATTATGTCAGTGTCACACAAATGAAATAAAATGCCCCTAAAAACTGGATGGTGTTTAATACACACTGGAAGGTCAGACAAGAACGACATGCAGTTTGGCAGTAAGATAGTGCTACTTATATTGGTCACTGTAATCAGCAAATAGACTCAAAAGACAATAGCAATAAACAAGGATAGCTATCCAGCGAATTCAGGGTGTTTTAACCCCCAAATTGACATATTTGAAGAATATGAAACAGAATAATAATTATTTTGTGATATACAATATTGGGCTTGCAAAATATATCTGCCCATAATCCTTCTGATTAAATTTTTCATTGCTAATAATATTCTTTACCAACATTTGCACACAAGTGCTTAAATTTACACATTTTAGTAGTCCCACCAGATTTCGGATTGGGGGCTTTAATCTCTTTTTCTGCTTCATGTACCAGCCTTCCTTTTTTCTAATGTATTCATTATTTGTAAGTAATAGAAATTAGAAGAATAATTTTCAGGTGGTTTGCAAACTGTTTCTTAACTATTTGCTTGCCTAAATCACCCAGCATTGCCTTTGCTTCCTGTGTGAATGTCTGAAACTTTTTACATGAAAATATAGGCCATGATTCAGCAAAACAAGCACATATTTGAAAGTAAGCATGTGCTTAAGGACATTGCTGAATCAGGTCATAATGAATAACAGAACAAACTGCAGGATGAATATTTGGCTAAACAATCATTTCTGCTAATGTCTGAACACTTCAGGAGTCTTGAACATATTCCCTAACTAGTAAAATGAGTTTAGGAACAGTAGTGAATTGAACTCTGGGCTCAGATGTGTGAACTAATTCTTGAATCGTTTTATTTTTCACAAATTGACCCTCTTTAGGGTGGGATTTTCTAAAAAGCTGAAGTGAATTAAGAACCCAAGTCCCATTGAATTTTAGTGCTCCTAAATCACTTTGGCTCCTTTTAAAATCTCACCCCGAGTACATAGCTGACTTCTCAATGTCTCATTGGAAGATAAATGGTGTGGTATATGTAGAGCCTATGTGACTTTTCTATACTTGGTTCATCAAGATGAGACAACTCATAATTTTTAAACAAAATTGAGTTTAAATGCATTTTCTTCATGCATCCTGCTTCAAATATCCCCTAAAAATATCACTTAAAGCTAACATTAAAAGGAAATACTATTAGGAGGGCATAAGGTAAGCTCATTTAGTTGCTCAAATTGTATAACACAATGAATTAATATGGTAATATGTCTTTAGAGACCAGGAGTAGATAATAGAGGTGAGCAGAGGTTTTCTAACTTGGTTTTGGAAAGGCAAAAGCCATTTATCATTATGTTGCAACACTGGAGGAAAACATTTCTCATTTCTTCTGACTTCATTTCTGAAAAGCTTTTGGTTGCATTTTAAAAATATCAGTTTTGGAGGTTTGCTTTCTCTATATCCAGAACACAGCTGCTGGTGAATTTAAAGATATTTATTTATTTATTTATTTATGGGTAATAACAAGCAAATGCTGAATGTGTTCAATTTTAATCCAGTGCTTGTCCTCTTTAAAAAGGTGCAAAGTAGAAGACTTTTTACTCAGTTGTTCAATTATCTGCCAGTTGTGTAGGCAAGTAGATGAAAAAAATATTTTCCAAAACAAGGTCCCAATCCTTGACTTCAATGGAAGTATGCCTGAAGAAATTCAGGATTGAGATCCAACTACAACCACTCTGCTATTAATAACCTATTGACTTGTTCCATATGTCCAGATGAATGCAAAATTTCTACCTTGCTTCATTCAAGTCTTTTTATGTCTTACTTTTATGTACACTGTCTTATATTGGGTTCTTTTTAATGAACACAAATCTATTTTTGAAGGAAAGTTAGCTCTTATCCTTGAGAAACCTTGCCTCATTGCTAGCTGTGTATTAAGCTAAATATAGCTTACCTGTTCAACATTTCTTCTCATCTAACATTTAGTTAAACATTAAAGAAGAGAGAGAAAAAAAGAGAAATCCTGGGACTAAATGTCTCTCTTTGGCCCGGACTCTCTAATTATTTACAGCCATATTGGCTTTTTTAAAATTATGTAATAATAGTTTAGAACAGGAAGTGAAGAAAAATATTGGATCCAACTGAAACAGAAGGAAAATTTTAGCAAGGCAGAATGTAATTACCCAAACTGGAATGTGGTCAGATTCAGGACACAGGAGTTAGTATTGAGGCTAATGAAAGTGGCTCAGTGCAAACATTTAAATGAAAGAATAAAAATAGTTATATAAATATATGCCAACTAACCCCAATAAAGTGCCTATATAATTTGATGTTCTCTCTGATTTTTTCAACTCCAGGCAGGGTAAGGCTGCAGCGACACTGCCAGCTAAAATACATTTCTTTGCACTGTATGTGCTCAGAATGGGGCAGAAAGAGAAAGCCATTCCCCACATATAAGCTGTCACAAAATGCTCCCTGTTTGATGGTGACATCTTTGGTCCACATTATACCTTATGCTCCAAAAATGAAATAACAGCTCTAGGGTGCTATAGGCATCAAGCATAAAATTAATTACAAGGCACGTTTACATACTGAAGTACCAGTTTATTGACAAACTAATAATCTTTGAAGAGACTTTGACATAATATTACTCACAATGCATATAGAAGCACAAAAATAATTTGCAATCAGCTTCTCAAACAGCAGTTTGCACAAACTAGCAATGCACTCCAGCTATAATCATAGGCTCCTGAACCACTGGGTGTCTGTCTCTGTGTCTCTCTCACTTTGTACAGATAGCATTCTGTATTGCTTGCTGGGAAATTCTGCAAGACATGACAAAGAAGGAAACACAAATCTAAATATTCTTAAGGCTATCCCAGATGAATTCCAAGCAGAGAAAATGCCACTTCCCAGACACTGACATTCAGAAATATAACAACTTTCGTGTTTGCCTTCATTCAAATGTGCAGCTTTAAAATGTTAAAGATAAATACTGATAAGTGATGGTTCCTTTGAGAAAATTAATAATACTTATGATAATAAATACAGCATGGTTTTATGTAGTCCCTCTCATGCAAAGAATCAAAGCACTTTACAAATGTTTATCAAGCCACACAACATCTGGGTGAGGTAGATATATGTTATAACCATTATACTAATGGGTAAACTGAGGTACCAAGAGGTTAAGTGTCCTGCATGTGTCACAGACAGAGTCAGTAATAGAACTCAGGAGTAATGTTCCCAGAGCTGTGTGCTAACCACTAGATTACATTGCCTCTAATTCACCTTCTGATCACGGTAAAGACTATTTAATAAATGGCCTTTAATAAAGCCTCAGATCACTTGAACCTCACAGACTGGCAAATGATAAATGGACTGCTTCAAAGATGCAGTTCATAATCAAATCATAAGTATAATTCAGCTTAATGGAGTCATTGTTCTTCTGTGCACCACATACATGCCAGGACACCATTCTCTCTGATTGAGTTTTCAAGGAACTGAAAGGTATGGTGTTCCAAAAGTCAAAAGGTGAGCTATCCTGTGCAGTAGCTTAAGCATCATATGCAGACACACAAAAACACACTGGCAAAGCAGTTCAAAGAGTCAGGTAGGTGATCCTGTAGGAAACCTTCAAACATTTTCTCTGATTCAGCTTTAGCTGTCAACAAGATGTCTGCGTCCCTGTTGATTTTAATACATGGAGCAAGGTGGTGCTGGGATCTGAAAAAGAAGCTGCTGATTCTGGGAAGTCACTTTGTGGCAAATAATGCTGCTCATCAAGGAGAGTCATATGCAGAAAATGGTTAAGGAAAGGCTAGTAGGCTGTAGTGCACAGATACTGAGTCACACCAACACAGAGATTTGCACTGAAATACTACGGGCCAGATCCTCAGCTGGTGTAAATTGGTGTAGCTCTGTTGACTTCACTTCAGTGAAACTACCTCGATATATACCAGCTGAGGATCGGGCTCTAAGATTACATTCCTCTGAATTATTGAAGCCAGCTGACAGGAGCCACCATAGCTTACTGGGTTCTCCAGGGGAGAAAGCAAAACAGAGTTTAAAACATAAGCCAGAGTAGATAAAATGGCCATCCCAGACTTCCTTTACTGGAGTATTATGGTATCTCCACTCCAAGCCTTGGACATGACCCATTCTCCTTCCTTGGAGGTTTTTAAGGCCCGGCTTGACAAAGCCCTGGCTGGGATGATTTAGCTGGGAATTGGTCCTGCTTTGAGCAGGGGGTTGGACTAGATGACCTCTTGAGGTCCCTTCCAACTCTGATATTCTATGATTCTATGATTCCATTTGAAAGGAATGCTTTTTTCACCGCCTTAAAACTAAGAGGCATGCTACATCCCAAAAGATCTATGAGCTATGGTACCTTTGTGCTGCCCTGCTTGGCCAAACTGCAGTCCAAGCTGCAGACGTGGTTAAAGGGATGGAACTCTCTGCGGTAAAAACTTGACTTTAGACCAGAAAGAAGTGCTTCAAAGTTGTTCCAAGTACTGTTTGTTTTAAATACAGGACTAAATCAGTGCCACTAGGCCAGAAATTCTTAGCAATATTACTTACAAACCAGTAGAGGAAAATACTAGAAGAAAGTATGTGTTGATATGGAAACAAAGTTTATTTTCCACTTTCCAAAAGTGTGGATTTGTTTGGTTTAATAAACAATAGTGAGTGAAATAATGGGCCAAATCCCTCATTCTGTCTTTTGGGGGAGTGGGGACGCTCATTGTGGTAGGTAATAATTAGCACAATTACTTTAAGAATTAGAAGTACTTTGACAATGGATATATTATATGTTGCTGAACTAGGCCAGACAAAAATACAGGCCTTGCTCTTGAAGTGCAAGGCATCTGTGAAGCCAGTAGATCTGCCCCCCCCCCCCCACCCGCAAACCTTAGAGATGTGAAATAACAGCTCCTACACCATCCCCAGCTGTCAGAACAGCCAATGACAGCTGAGGAGAAGGTACAGTAGCCGTGTGACTGAAGCCTACCCTGATTTTCAAATAAATGCTCCAGCGAAGTTAAAGGTATCAGTAATACTATTCTTACCTCTATCACACTCATGGGAGCCCAAATTTTTCAATTTGCATTGTAAGCTCCGAGCTACAGAGACTGAGAGACAGATTTTCATTTAAACTAAGGTTCTGCCCTGGCAGAGTAAAGGGGCCTTAATGGGGACAGAAATGTAATTTTTCAAGACCCATGTGGTGGTCTCTTTTTTTGTATAAGGCTGAGCGACAGCTCAGTGATTAATAAATTAAAAATAATTATAGGCGGCAGATAGCTGTATTTGATCCAAATTCCAGATGTGTTACATTAAATAAAAAGGTACTGGAGAATTCTAGTCCACATCAAAATAAAAACTGAGTGATGACTGCAACAGATAAATCAATGAGACACCACAGTGTTAAAGCACATCTAGTACTTTGGAGAGATGTCTCTGACACTCATCAAAAGCCAAAGTTTCTGATGAATGTTCAGTATTGAACAAATTGTTCTATTTAGTTTCAGTCCTACATCACAATGATCCAATACGAAAGGAACAAAATATTATGTTTTCATACCACTGGCCTCTTCTGAATGTACTTATTCCTCTCCTGGATGTGTCTCCTTAGAGAGTCAAGACCTACAATAATTCTGAGAAACAGTACATCACTACATGTTCATCCAATGGGAGATAAATTCTAGTGGACTGCAACATTCCAATTCATAGTACAGACTTTACAGCACACACACTATGACAAGGCTAATTGGCCATATTCAATTACTATTTGTATTACAATAGTACCCAGAGGCCTCAATCAGGATGGGACCCTGTTATGCTGGACACTGGAGAAGCACAAAATAAAAGACAGTCCCTATCCCAAAGAACTTAAAATCTAATTTAAAAAAAAAAAAACTTTGTAATGACTAGGAATTGGGTAATACCCTTTCAATAGTTTGTGAGCTCTTTTTTGGGCCTCCCTGTCTACTGTTGCAGAAGCCATCAGAACCTAACAAAGCATTATAATTTCACATGTTGATTGTGGTAGGGCCTAAAGGCCCACCAGAGTGCCTAAAGCCTGTTGTGCTCAGACCGAACAAAGACAGAGTAGGAGATGGTCCCTGCCTCAAAGAGCTCATAACCTAAATAGACTAGATAGACATGGGCTGGGGGAAGGGGTAGAATGCACGAGCAGAGTGAACAATGTGATGGCAGCAAACAGCATGTTAGTTCTATTTATTTATTTATTGCTGGGGAGGGCAGGGAGAGTTGCTCTTAGGAAGGGATCAGCTAAATGAAAAGAAAATAGAAGGGGAGAGGCAAAGAGAAGAGAAGAGAAGAGAAGAGGGTAAGAGGGGCAGTAGAGTGAGACTGTGAAGGAGAGAAGAGAGGAGGGTTGGAGCAAACAGCCAAACAGCACTGGGCAGAGAAAGTCCAGTCAAAATTGTAGAAAATTCTATGAATGGTTGGAGATCCAGAGGTCCCTGCTTTGGCTGCTTCTTCCCCTACTGACTGGAATCTCTGGCCGCTCCTTTCTGTAGTTTTCTCACAAGCGGGGAGAGACCATTTGGGTCCTAGTGTCCCCAGAGTGTGTGAAGGTCTGAACTTGGTCCAGAGAGGTGCTTGAGAGAGTGGCAACCCCAACAGGGCTTCATTTTACTCCTTGTCCCCTCAGTGCTGCAGTCCCTGCTCTGGCTGCATCTGTCCCTGTCAGCTGGCAAGCAACAAGGTATATATTTAGCTTGGCCGTATATGTTTGAATATAGTTAGTTAACATGGTTATTTGGAACCTAACTGTCTCTATGTGGTTTCCTCCTTTTGTTAACTTTGTGTAGCGAGTAAAGATATAATTGTCATGCTGTCTGCAGTGGTTTACGGCTGTGAGTGCCCGCCTCAGGGCAGACTGTCAAAAAGCAGGGCAGACATCCCAAACTGGTGGTACATTCTATAATTAGATTTCACCAACCCTGTAACAAACGTGAACTCCTGGATCACTTTAACAGTCTTACTATGGAGTCACAGACCATCCCGCTGAGCTCTCCAATCTATCTTCCCACCCAGGCAAGCTGGGCTTAATGATAAATGGTCACTTACACCAAAGATCACAAAAGATTCAGGTTGCTCCCAGTCCAAAGAGACCAGTCACTTACCCCACATCAGATTGTACCTTGGATCTCACACCAAAGCCAATGCTTGTAGCTAATCCTATAGTAAACTAACCAAGCATTTATTAACTAGGAAAAAGAAATGAGAGGGTTATTTACAGATTAAAGCAGGCAACTTATATACACAAATGAGTCACAATCTATGGTTCCAAAAGGTGACAGAGATGTGGTAATCTACCAGCACTGAATGTTTTCTTAGGGTTGACCCTGGGGTTCTCTGCTTTTGTTTCCCAGTTCCAGCCTTGTGAGTGTCCAAACAGCAAAGAGATGAAGAATTTTCATGTCAGCTGTTTGTATTTCCTTCTTCCAGTACTCAAGTTGTTGGGACGAGCTTTCTTGCACGAAGCAACCTTCTTGGGCGAGAAAGGCCCATAGCCCAGTCTATGTATTCTGATGCTTCTCAATGGCTCCCTTAGTTTTGATAATCCTTCTTGATGGGTGTGGGAACCCTTCTCCTGCCTGAGTTCACAAGTTCAGAGCAGGCATATGTAAAGTTATAAAGCAAAACATACATATTACCTTATAATATGGGATACAGACATTACAAGTAAGATTAATGCATGCAGCAACTTACAAGCATTTTACAGAGTCTAAAAACTAAAGACATCCTTACAAGTCTAACATGTATCTTGAACAATACTAACATACAGATGAGCCGATCTGGTTTCCAGCTATGAGTTTGTCAATGCTCAGCTGAGCCTACAGCCTTGGCAAGAGCAGGCACCTGGTCCACTAGCATCATAACAACTTCTATCAAGCAAACACAAGTGGGATTCCCTCATCAGCCATTTTCCAGGAGGAACCACCTGTTTCACATGAAAACATTGTAAAAATGATCCCGTGTTTCATGAACCATCTAAGAATAACTTCTAATGGCTTTGAAGTAATTTTAAAATAATTTAGAACTTCTAAATTGCATTATCCCATCCCAAATTAAAACATTTGAGTGTGTGTTTATTCATGTTTATTTTAGTGATTGCTATTTTTGTAAAATCCCTCTTTTTGTGTAATTGCTGCCTGTCTCCAGTGTTCTCGGGGTGTTACACAATGTGCTACTGTCATGTGCATTACTCTCAATAATTTTGTACAGCCAGAAGGAGATTTTCCTTGTTGGGAACAGGTGGAAATGAAAAAAAAAGTTCTAGTAAGAAATGCTGCTCTTCTAGTGGGTTTAAACAAAAATCAGGTCATTAAAATGGGTGTCACACTTTAGCAGAGGAAAATGTGATTATTTCAACATTTGTATTACATTTCTTAATGGATTAGACCGCGCGATCTGACGAATGAGTAATTTCATACATTGTAAGGCCAGAAGGGATCACAGTGATCAACTAATCTGACCTCCTGCATAACACAGGCCAAAGGTGCCGGCATCAAGCTCATCACTTCAGGTGAACTACAGCACATGCATATTTATAGTAAATTGCACTTCATTGCCTTTCCCACCTTGAACTGAATTTTACATCCATGAAAGGGACTGAGGAGTAAGGCCCAAATTTTCAAGCTTAGGGCTAGTCTACACTAGGAACTTACATTGATGTAGCTACCTCTGTCCCTGAGAGATGTAGCTATACCAACCTAACACCCGGTGTAGAGAGTGCTAGGTCAATGGAAGAATTCATTGGTCGACATAGCTACCACCTCTTGGGGAGGTGGAATACCTCTCCAGTGGAAGAACCCCTCCTGTCCTCATAGGTAGTGTCTACACTGCACAGCTGTAGCATTTTAAGTGTAGATACACCCTTAGTTACCTAAATCCATATACAAGCACCTATTTAAAATAAGTCCCACCTTCACTCCTTCCAGGGGACTTGTGGATCTTCAGCACCTCTGAAGATCAGGTCACTTATTTAGGTGCCTAAGTATGGATTTAAGGTGCCTAGTTTTAGGCAGCCATAGCTGCCTTCCACTTTCAAATTCTCAACCAGTTCCTCCCTATTTGTCAAAATCAAATCTAGAACAGCCTCTCCCCTGGTTGCTGTCTCCAACTTCTTAAATAAAAAATTGTCTCCAATACATTCCAAGAATTTATTGGATAATCTGCGCCCTGCTGTGTTATTTTCCCATCAGATGTCTGGGTAGTTGAAGTCCCCCATCACCACCAAGTCCTGTGCTTTGGATGATTTTGTTAGCTGTTTAAAAAAAGCCTCATCCACCTCTTTTACCTGGTTAGGTAGTCTGTAGTAGACCACTACCATGACATCACCCTTGTTTTTTACCCCTTTTATCCTTACCCAGAGACTTTCAACAAGTCTGTCTCCTATTTCCATCTCAATCTCAGTCCAAGTGTATACATTTTTAATATATAACGCAACACCTCCTCCCTTTTTTCCCTGCTGGTCTTTCCTGAGCAAGCTGTATCCTTCTATACCAATATTCCAGTCATGTGTATTATCCCACCAGGTCTCTGTGACGCCAACTATGTCATGGTTGTGTTTATTTACTAGCATTTCAAGTTCTTCCTGCTTATTCCCCATACTTCTTGCATTAGTATACAGACATCTAAGATACTGATTTGATTCTCTCCCCCCCCCCCGCAGTTCTGTCTGTCTCTCCTTGATTCCTGCTATGACAGCCCATGCTCCCCCCCAAATTCCAAACCTTCTCCCAGGTCTCCATGTTCTTGACTTACCTGTAGGCTTTGGTCACCTGCTCCCTTCGAACCTAGTTTAAAGCCCTCCTCACTAGGTGAGCCAATCTGTTTCCAAATATGCTCTTCCCCTTCCTCAATAGGTGGTCACCATCTCTGCTTAGCAGTCCTTCTTCCTGGAACAGCATCCCATGGTCAAGGAAGCCAAAGCCCTCCTGGTGACACCATCTGCGCAGCCAGGCATTCATCTCCAGGTGAATAATAATAATTCAATAATAACTGAAAATGTCATGGAAATTCCAGTCCATCTGAATTAGTATGAAAATATGATCAAACAAGACACCAGCCCAGAATATACAGGTAGAGCATCAATGACAGGAGAACATTTGCCCATTTATTATGACACAAAACTGTTATGCAGAACAATCCTATCTATTCTTAGGATTCGGTTCCAAAACCCTCCAAACACAGCAGCATCCTTTAGCAGCTGATGAAGATGAAATATCACTAGGTCAAGTGTCTTCTGGTTTGTTATACTTTTGAATTGTAGTTGATTTAAAATAAACCCAGGTGTAGGATGCAAACATCCTTTTTTCTTCCATTATTGTAAATCATAGCATTGTTTTATTAAAAGTATTTTCCATGAGAACAGCTCAGAAAACAATATGCTCTTTGATCATGTGTGGTACGTTATTAGCTACTTTAGTTGCATATTGCAATTTTAAAAGGCTTTAACTTTACAGACAATGGATGGGCTTATGAAAATGAAAGCCATAGAAATAAATCATCCTTCAGTAATGAAAAAAAGAGAATGATATAATTTCTATTTGTCAAGGCATAATGATGTCACCATCCATTTATCCTCTGCACTTAAAGGTTGAAGCCATTCAACAAATCTCTCCTGAGCCACATACATCTGTTGCTTTAATGGTGGCTACAGCAAAGCTTTCTGATTAGTTCACACATCATTCATCAATTAGAGCAGAAGGTAAAAGTTATTTCTCCTACCCATAGTGCTTCATTAAAAAAATAACCTTTAATGTAATGAATGGGGCAGAATCTAGAAATAAATAAGATGAGAGCCAGTTCTAAAGGAGGTCACTCTTTGAAGGATTCCACCTCTTGTCTAGGGTGGAGGAAAATGAGGACGAATGCAGGACTTAAAATCTGGTGAGAAATTTGTGCTACGTTATAGCTTTATATTGTATTAATATATTGCATTAATGCAACTTGATACATATACCATGTTACATGCAATTTTACCCAAAAGGTAACAGAATAATAAAAACAATACTTAGTACTTATAGAGCGACGTATATCCAAAGGTCTCATAGAGCTTTGCAGGTATTAGTGAACTAATTCTTACCACACCCCTGTGAGGTGGAGGGTATTTGCCTCTTTTTACAAATGGGAAAACTGACTCACGGATGGGTTAAGTTATTTGTCCAAGGTTGCGCATGAAATTTACAGCCAACACAATACATTATGTTAAGGCTCTGTCTTGAAAGCACCTCAGAAGTGCTTACACAGCAGGGATGCTAGGACAGTAGGAAGTCAGACTAGACTTTGACCCCCTACCAGTAGTGTTGTGCATTGAAGGATCATGAAACACACAAATGATTTTCTTAAATGTTTAAAGTGATGTTCTGCTCCAAAATGTTTCCTGAAAACTAGCTTTGCAGCATGCCAAACGTATTGTCTCAGTGACCACTTGTATCACATTTGCTCAATTTACCAGTCAAAACATGGGATTTCTCACTACCAACCCTGCAAACTCAACCAGGTATGTAAACATTGGGCTGTGTTCTTTCCAGCTGTCACTTCAGCAGTCATAAAATTAGTGTGAAAAAAGAACTTGGGGCTTGATCCTTCAGTCCTTATTCAGACAAAACTGCTACTGAGGACTGCAGGACTAGGCTCTTAGTTGACAAGTCTGTTCAATGATGCTCAAACCAGCATAGAATCCTGCACATTTTCTGTAACAAGGGCCTCTGGGCCAAGGAAATAAATCTCTTCCCAGCACTTCCATGAATCTGTCTATTACACTCTCCCTACCTGCATTGGCTGTGCGCTACGATAGCAGGAGTGCAAAGCATAAAAACTGTGCAAGCTTACTAAAGAGAGGGAACCTGATTCTTCGTTGATGCCAATGGAATTACACTGGTGTAAACTGGTGGAAGAAGGGAGTCTTGCTTTTCAGTTTCAAAGTTAAATGAATAGGGCTGGCAGTGAGGAAACAGTCAATGGAGTGACATCAGTGGAAAAATTGACCCTGCCTTTTCATAGACCCATTCTCCCTCAGAAAAGGAATTTATTATCATGATAACAGAAATGCTAACAAAACGATAGCCTCAGACTGAGCTATTGTGATGATATTTAGGGCTTGATTGCAGTATGGGGCAGTGGGGAACTGCACCAGCCCAGAACGGGAGGACCAGAAGGCATATGTTACCACAAGAAGTGAGAGTGCCTCCCAGAGCTCCCAGGTGCATAGACTTAATGGGGTGCAGTGTACTCCCTCTGCATAGCCACCCCCCTTTCTGGAGTGCCATGTCTCTCCCCCTCCCCCCCGCTCCGCCGGGGTGAGAGTGGAGGCTGTCCCTGCACTGATTCCTGCCTGGCTCTTATACGGGGGTGTGATGGGGAGCCGTCACAAGTCACACTGTGAGAGCACTAGGCAGCGCTTGCACCCAATGAACACTCTGAATAGACCCACACACAATATTCGCCCCAAATCAAAAACCCAGCCTTGGATCTGAGGTCTGATGCATTTGAAATCCTCAGTCCATGCTTCCAAAACATTGACAAACCTGGTCCCACAAACCTTCCTCCTTGGTGACAAATACCACTGGGGACGTTAATGGCCACTAGAGCGGACTCTGGATTTACATCTCATCTCATCTGTGACACCAAATGAAATTAAAACTGCTCATGTCCAGCTCCCACACAAAATCTTTCTGCTACTGCATATAGCTGTAGGGACTAATCCTGTATTAGCAGGAGGATGGCCTTTATCTCATGATGGACTCTTCCGTCTCTAATTTCTATGATCACCAAAGCAGTTTATGAAAAACTGTTGTTTAATATTGACCAGCCTGAGTTTTCATTGTACCCATGGGTTACATAGCATGCAGAATACACCACCCACAAATGTGGTATTGTAATAACAATTGCGCTTGCTTTGTTCCCATTTGTTATCTAATGATTTGAATGGCTTTGAGATAACCAAGGCTGATTTTAGTAAAAACCCTTTGTAAACAAGACTTTTGTGTCAGTGGAACAATACAGGTTCAATAGTACCATCTACTTGTGCCCGTGTCTGCATTTGTGCAAGCGGTGACTTTCAAAAGCTACAAGCACAGGCTAGTCTGTACAAAATACATTTTAAGAGCTGACATTAAAGTTAACGTGAAAGTTCGGAGGTGCAAAATAATTTAAATGCGCAGAAGAGGTAGCAATAACGTTTCTAAACCGAGGCAGTGAATTATGTATCTGTGAAATATTAAAAATGCAAAGCTGACTCTATTTGCATTTGGAATGCCCCCTAGCTGTTACTGAGGAGGAGGAAATTGCTTTATGCTGAATTCAAGGGCATACTACTTAGTGGTGTATTTAAGTCAAGGAGGACTATCACTCATTTTTATTCTACCACTTAACTTGTGCTTATGTAATCTGTCTGGTAGCCACGTCAGTTGCCTTCTATTATTTTCAATCACAAGAAGAGAATATATAATTCAATCATTAAACTTTTATTTTCACCTGCTTTGAGATCTTTCCGAACTATGGTGCTACATGTAAATAATCACAAGCTGTCATCAGGTGAGCGATAGGACTGGAACTGATGGGCGTCACTCTCCGGAAATCACTTATTGGTAATCAGGGAACATGGTTGAACTTATTCCCCAGTTTGGGAATATGACGGACACTTTGAAACAAATGAATGCAGCCGCCGTCGGGTGGTTTGACTGCAGACAAACAGCACATTCCCTTTCACTAGAGGAGGGTAAGTTACTGGTCCACAGAGATCCAAACCCATTAGGGATAGATTAATAAGAACGAGTGAAATCCCTGACTTTGGTGAAAATGTTTTGCTATATGTCAGACCCGAACAGCATGAGTGTGAAATGTGCTAAAGGACTTGCTTAAAGGACTTCCTCAAGCCAGATAGATTTAAAATTAGACCCCCCCCTGCCCCAATTCACTGGTGCATCTATGCCAGCATTAACTGGGGTAGAGTCTGCTCAGAGCCTTGGCAGCAGAAAGTTCACCAAGGGAGGAAGTTACAGTGGTGCAAGAGCAGTAAAGAGCCAGCACATCCCAACAACTCAGGGGTACTGGCGAGAAATGGGATGGGACTGGGGTAGCTCAGTGGTTTGAGCCTTAACTTGTTAAACCTGGGGCTGTAAGTTCAATCCTTGAGGGGGGCCGTTTAGGGCTCTGGGGCAAAAATCTGTCTGAGGATTGGGCCTGCTTTAAGCAGGGGGTTGGACTAGATGCCCTCCTGAGGTCCCTTCCCACCTTGAGATTCTATGATTAAGGTATTCCTCTGCAGCCTCTCTTGGGGTGGGGTTCTGATAGGATCTATCTGTAAACTAGATCTGCCTTCCTTTGTCAATAACTCCACTTGCTCTTCTTGAGGCTGAGACACCAGCAGCAATGAGTCTGCTCCACCAAGCTTTGATTTGTTTTGCTGATGCACATGAGAGAACTCAGGTGTGTATCCAGCCGAACACCTCAAACAGTGAACAGATTGGATTGGCTGACTTTTCACAAATGGACCCAGTGGGATGGTGCTCAGAGCCCACATATTGCAAACAAATGAATGTGTTTGTATAGGTTACTAGTAAGATCTCAGATTCTTAAAGTGGAACCTATTTTTAAAACCCAATATGTTTTATCTGATTGTGCTGTTTGTTTAGCTTTTGCATGTCTCTCAACCTGGACAGTAAAAATCAATGAAACATTGATTCCACTTTTATTGACAGTCAGTTTCACTTTCAGCTTCTCACAGCTGCAGTGTGTTTGGGTTTGCAACCCTATAGGAAAAATGTTTATAGAAAAACAATTGTTTCCACTGGAATTCAGGGGGAAAAATCAGGCATGAAACTATTTCTATTGGTCTTAAATTTTGCTTGTTTTTTAAATAAAAAATAAATTTGAGGCCAAATTTGAGTTTACAGTAGCCCTTTAAAAGTGAATAGGCTTATCTTTAGGAAGGCCACCTCAGGGGATTTTCTGTGCTGTCAGCAAATCTTTTATTTAAAATAATTAATCCAGAGTTGTAAAAAAAAAAAAAAAAGAACTGGTTTAAAGTATGCAAGCCTGCTGGCCATGTATTTTCAAAACAAGCTTTGGTGATTTATTTGTTTATTTAGATTTTAATACTATAAAATAAAAGAATGCTTATCTGAGCTGTCAGCACTGTTGCTATTAATTAAAAGATACAATGCAAAAATATCTGGAAACTCCAAAGTGCATCATATTTCCATCTCAACTGCTAGTCAGCAAACATAACACAAATCAAATTTTCCAACTTCTAATATACTCCTCCAATAAAAAGAAACCCCCCCGTCTTCTTTAGCCATCACTGAATGCCCTTTCAAACAGAGAGTGACAATGGGATATGGTACCTGGTCCTTGGATCTGGATTAGGTTAAGATTTGGCTCGGCTACATAAGGACTAAGGATTGGGTTCAGAACTGAGAGAAAATCTTGTGACACATTCTCATGATATTAGAGAGACAAGCTGAGTTAGGTAATACCTTTTATTGGACCGACTTCTGGTGGTGAGAGTCAGCCCAGAACAGCAGTTACCTCACAAAACTGACAATTGATCTCATGAGATGTGTCTCAGCTTTAATTGTGGAGTTCCTACATGAGATTGCCATCACCTAGCCTGAAATCTCACAAGAACAACAATTTTCACAAGATTTTGGTCATATTTGAAATAGAAGAAGGAAAGAAAAGAAGGAAATTGAACCAACACCAAGAACAAAACCATAGAGGTGTGAGTGGGTCTGGGAAATAGAATCTTAAAATTGAAGGGGTTTGGATGTGAGCTTCCAGTTGTGACTCATCAATAATTTCTTCCAATCTCTGTACTTTTGTGTCTGATGTGAGAGCGGAAAGCAAAGAAAGGTAACTGGAAAGGTAAGTGTCTAACTATCTTTTGAATGGATATCAGAAGTATGGAAAAGAAGATGGCTAAGCCGGATATGTATCATCCGTGTTAGAGAGAACCAGAGAAATGAATGGGACTTAAGAAAAGAGTTTAAAGAAGTGAGAATCAGCACAGTAGAAGAGAGGTAGCAATATAAGTGAATAATAATATTGTGTCTGCAGAGGGAGATTAAATATTATATCCACAAAAATTTGACAGCTGCTGATATTAGAAGAATTTTGGCAGCCACAACAGAAACATCATGCATCAGAGTTAAGGACAAAAAGGGTTGCTAAGGGATTCCTTATTGTAGCTGCATTGTACTGTGCAGGGTGGTAAATCAGGAAGTGTTACAGAAAACATTGCTCGGTAGAAAAAAGTCAAAAGATTGTTCATTGGAGATTATTGTGACTTAGAAAAATTTGGGTCGAAGCTGCAGAAAAGTACATCTTTAATGCTTAGCCATGAGATGTTTTGTTTAAATATTAAAGGGGAAAGTTATCCTGACTGTTAAATCAATAACAAATCAGGCCTGGAACCTGTTTTACGATCTCGGACTCTGAGCCCCTTAACTGCTGGTGTCATAAATGATGTCACATTTCAGCAGTCCTGAGGCTGCCAATACTCCAATATGCCAATTTTAATTAAAAACTTTCATCTGAAATACAGTCTATCGTTTATTGATGGCGAGAAATGAGCTGCTAGAATGTTGTGCTGAGCAGAATGGAGCCCGCTTTCTTTTACAGTCAGTAAACTTCACTCATGGGGCATACCTGCCCAAAGACTGTCCTCTTCCCCTCCCCGCCCCCCAACTACATTTTCAAAATAGAGTTGAAATGGGACTTTAGTATCTCTTAGGCCTTGTGCTGGCCCTCTGCACATCAGTGAATTTCACCCACCAATGAAAATCATAGCCTAAAATACATCACATTCTCATTTTTGCTCAACGTGAGCCTGATCTAAATTCCACTGAAGTCAGTAGAATTTGCCTTCAGCAGGCTACAGATTAGGCCTTAAAGCAGGCCTGCACAACTCGTAAAGCGGCGAGGGCCATATTACTCCAAAGAAAACAGTTGAGGGGCAACCCCCCCACCCAGCGCCACCGAACCCCCCCAAGTCCCCCGAAGCACAACACCCCTCCTCCCCCCACTCATCAGTTCATTGAGGGGCAAATCCCAACAAGCCTTTATAGACCCCAGGGGCCAACCTGCCCAGGGGCCAGCCATGCCCAGAGGCTGCCCCCCAGACCAGGTTCCCCCCCCCCCCCCCCGACCCCCCCTGGTGGGCGCTCAGCCCCCCCGCAAGCCCTCCCCACCCCACCCCACCCCAGCGGCCCCCACCCCGAGTCCACTCACTGGCTTTGCCGGGCTTGGGCCGCTGCAGCAGCTCGGCAGGGAGGAGCTGCCTTCCGGAGACACCAGAGAGCCAGAGCGTCAGCTTGCAGGGGCAGCGAGCCCCAGCCATGGAGGAGCCGGCGCAGTGCAGGGGGGCAGCAGCCCTGCAAAGGCGGCGGCGTGGCTAGCGGGGAGCAGCCACACACCCCCGCCCCTCCTGCCCAGGCTGCGGCCCGGCATGTCCCCACCCCCGGGGGCTCCTGCGAGCTGCAGCAGATGCATGCGGGCGCTGGCCCCCCTGCACCTCCCTGCGCCCCATGGCTGCCCCCTCACTGCGCTGGTGGGAGTGTGAGCCACCACCACCACTGCCCCTCCCGGAGCAGGCTCAGGGCCCCGCACCCCAGCGGCTCACATGCCCGGGAGCTGCAAAGCCCGAGCGTGCTGAGGGCGGAACCGGGGGGCGCACGGAGGCCACAGACTGCATGCATCTGCTGCAGCCTAAGGAGCCCCCCGGGGGGGGGGCACCAGGCCGCAGCCTGGGCAGGAGGGGTGGGGGCACAGATGCTCCCCGCTAGCAGTGCCGCCGCCTTTGCCCCTGTGCCACGCCGGCTCCTCCATGGCTGGGGCACGCTGCTCCGGGAGGGGCAGTGGCGGTGGTGGCTCCCAGGAGCCGCAGAGCCCGAGCACGGTGAGGGGGCAGCTGGGGGGCGCAGGAGGGCATATGGGGGGCCAGCGCCCGCATGCATCCACTGCAGCTTGCAGGAGCCCCCGGGGGGCACGCCAGGCCGCAGCCTGGGCAGGAGGGGCGGGGGGTGGCTGCTCCCCGCTAGCCATGCCGCCGCGCCTTTGCAGGGCTGCTGCCCCCCTGCACTGCGCCGGCTCCTCCATGGCTGGGGCATGCTGCCCCTGCAAGCCGACGCTCTGGCTCTCCAGTGTCTCCGGAAGGCGCCTCCTCCCTGCTGAGCCAGGGCACTGCTTTTTTAGGGTTACCATATTTCAACAATCAAAAAAGAGGATGGGGGGAAAGCCCCACCCGAGCCCCACCTCCATCCACTCCCTCCCACTTCCCACCCCCCTCAAAACCCCCAACCCCCCCTGCTCCTTGTCCCCGGACGGCCCCCTGCTGAGACACCCCCCATAACTGCCCCCCTAGGACCCTACCCCCTACCTGTCCCCTGACTGCCCCAACCCTTAATCATACACCCACCCCCAAACAGACCCCCGGAACTCCCACATCCCAGCCAACCACTCCCCACCCCCTGACAGCTCCCCCCAGAACTCCTGACCCATCCAACCCTCCTCCTGCTCCCTGGGATTCCCCTTACCACCATGCCGCTCCACGTGGAGCTAAACCAAACAAGTTGTGGAGCACACAGCCCCTCCCCTGCAGAGTGCTGCAATGCGACACTGAGGGAGGGGGAGAGGGACTCTGCCTGCTGGAGGCCAATGGGAGCAGCTAAATCAGGCCCAGGTGCCCAGTCAGCCGCACCGCACTCTGCGTGAGGGGAAGGGTGGGGAAGGAGGAAAAATCCCGGATGTCCCCAACCACTTGGCGCCTTAGGCGACTGCCTAGTTCACCAGCCCTAGTAGTTGCACCGGCCCTGGCCGAACCCAACAGCCCCACCCCACTGCTTGCCCGCGGGCTGCATGTTGTGCAGGCCTGCCTTAAAGTATGAATTTCATCAAGCATTAAGGACTCTATATTGATTAAAATCAACAAACTGTTTAGCGTCTGATTCTGGTTTATACAAGGATCTCTTTACATCAGTCGGGGGGTAAATACATGTAAAGAGCTGGTAACAGTGTGATGGGGGATTTAATGAAACATTTTTTCACCCCTCAAAACAAAGTTTTGTTCATTTCCACCAGACCTGGGCAAAGAGTCGAGCAGGGGAGGCTCTCATTGCTTAAAATTGGTTCACCTGCTCGTGCGATATATATTTGCTACAAGATACACAAGATACACTTTACCTTTAAGACCATAAAAGAGAATGAGTTATGGAAGCAATTGGTGGTAGGACTGCGCGGGAGGGGAGGCACCTGCAGAGCAGGCCCCCTGTATATCACAATTCTGCACCTCCACAAAAGGCTGTACAATCTACTACTTTTTTTTTTTTAAAGGAGCCACAAAATTTCCTAAAACTGTGCTGAAGCCAAGCTGAGCTTCACTTGTGTGCAGTTTAGGAGCTCTGCATAGCAGCATTGCTTTTCGTCCTACACTGTCCCAAAGACACACTGGAGGGCAACTTAGGATCTGTACAGGAGGCACAAGCTGCTGTTATGCAGAGCTCCTTATCTGAGCTGTAACGGAGCTCCCTTCCTGTGGGCCTTAGGAGTTTGACCTAGTAGTTACCTCCTCCTTCAAGCTGCCTCCTGCTCACTTCATGTTCACTAGTGTTGCTGCCAGATCTGCTCTGCCTATTTCACTCCAGTTAAAGGGGGGCTTTCCCTTCCGCTGTGGAACTGGCATTCCAGGATACAGTGGTAGAGAGCTTCCCCTTCTCCCCAGCTGGCCCCATACTGCTACTATGGTTCAGCATGTGTCACACAGCATTCCTCTGTAGGGTAACCGTACGTCCTGTTTGGGCCGGGACAGTCCCCTTTTTAAGCTCTGTCCTGGCTGTCCCGTCTTTTTTTTTTGACAAAAACAAGCATTTATCCTGTTTTCTCTTCCCAACTAATCAGTTGACAAGAGCAAACAAACAAATGCCCAGTTTACCAAAACAGTCAGGCTGGGAGGCATGGAGGAACATTGGGGGGAGTGGCAATGTGAGGTGCAGGGAAGTGGGGCTAAGGGGTCAGCCATGGGAGGCACGGCGCTCAGGGGGCGTCAGTCCCAGCCCCCGACGCAGGTGGCATGGGACACGGAGCTCAGGAGGGTGAGCCCCAGTCCTAAGTGGCAGGGGGGGCTCTGGCAAGTTCTGCAGGTGTGGGGAGAGGATGCTTGGGCGAGCCCCAGGGTCGTCCAGTTTTTACTTTAGGAAGTACAGTCACCCTATTCCTCTAGCATATACAAATACACAGTATGCAGTAGCAGCACCTATTTTTCACTTTGTGGTGTCTTTTACAAATTATTTCAATAAAACTGGAGATTTGAAAATGATTTTCTAATCTCCACAGGTCTTTGAGGAAAAGGTGAGAAAATGCTCATGGCCAAAGTGGTGGGAGGGTTTTGTTGAAATAGGAAATGTTAAAACAGAGACTCCAATCAATCTAAATGTTATCTATGAGACCAGGGGCAGCGGGTGAACCACGGGTTCAGGGAGGCTAGCCCACAGCCCGGCCTACCCCTTCTGCCTGAGGCCCCGCCTCTACCACCAGAACCCAGAGGCTCCCCCCCCCCCAGGTGGCAGCCAGCCCCGGGCCGCCCGAGTGTCCCCAGCCTCAGAGTGGTGGGCAGGCCAGCAGCGTGAGCACCGGCTCCAGCCGCCTTGAGTCCCTAGCCACAGCCTGGCCCCCACTAGCTCCAGGCCCTGCCATGGGGGAAGACTCAGAGCCGCAGAGCGCTGGCAGGAAGCAGGAAGGGGTCTAGGGGTGGAGCATGGGCCTGTTTGGGGAGGCTCAGCCTCCCCTGGTCTTTGATACCTGCCGCCCATGCATAAGACCTATGAGTAGGAACAGTCTCTCTCTCTAACTGTTACGTGTCTAGCTCAAAAATCCCTGTTGTAGATCCAGATCAGAAATAAAGTATCAGAAAGCAAAGTCCCCAGGCCAGAACTATCACAAGAGATCCATGACTGATAATTAAGTGCAGGCTGAAGTCAAAGAAGCCTTTTCAACAAAATCTTCCCAGCACACTTGCAATTATAGGTGCTTAGGCAGTAGTATTAACCTATGAAAAATATCATACATATCTGACCTTTTCAGAGATTTCAGCACACGGGAACATTGCCAAATCAGAATTTTTTACATTTCTCATGTCCAATACATCCCATGAAGTAGCTGAATAAAACAGATCTGCATTTATCCACCAAACCAGAACAAATAAAAGGATTTGTTTAGCTCTTTATCTTCTATAAACATATGAAAAGTATCCTTTCTGCAAAATTGATGCTTACCTATAAATCCTAGCGTTAGCTGTTTCCTTTGCTTTTATATCTGCTCTAGATCTGTCAAAAATGTTTTCACAAGTACAAGTTGACAAGAAGCTAATCCAAAAAAGACAATGTCTAATTGGCGCAGGATACACATTACACAGCCATGCCATTTTACAAGGGGAAAGTAATGCTTTCTAGTTCACATGTTACAATAATTCCCCTAGAGGCATTATATTGTTTCTGCTAGATCAGATTTTTGCCTATGTAGCATAGATCTACATATAGCAGAGAACTAGTGTTATTCTGGGAATTTACACAAAAAGCTTTTGTGAAAAAATGAAGGTTTAAGAAATTGTATGTGCTCCCCTGAGACCTTTTAGCACTTACATCAAATATATCTGTGTAACTTTACCTCTGCCTTTCAGTTCATAGGAGTTGATAAAAGCAACATATATTTATCTAGGAAATCCTTTTTCCACACAACCCACAAATTAGCCAGTGGAACTCATTGCCACAAACTATCATTGAGGCCAAGGGTTTGGTAGGATTCAAAAAAAGGATTTGGCATTTATATGTACAATGAGAGCAACCAGAGTTACAAGAGCAAGGCATTAAAAAAAAACATTTTGGAAGATATAAAAAAGCTCTAATTTATAGGGGTTACGTGTCTTTCTCTGTAGGCAGATTGCTCCACAATTACAAAATGCAGGGTTTCTTGCATCTTCACCTAAGCAGCTAGAACTAGCCACTGTCTGACACAGGATACTGGCCAAAATGGACCACTGGTCTGATCCAGAATTGCAATTACTAGGTCACTATACTCCTAGCTGTATTCTGTTGAGATGATTACTCTTAATTGCTTTATTTGAAAAGGGCAGTAATAGGATATTAATCAGGAAATTCACTTTGGGCAACTGTTCCTATGAGATAATATAAAGACTACATTTTGTTGAAGCCTTTATATGAGAGACATTTAGCTAATTGTATTGGCTCTGATGAGGCCCCCTATTTCACTTAAATGAAAACAGAAGTAAAAGGAATGGATAGTTTCATTATGAGATCCAGGGTTCTGCATTTTGTCTTCAAGAAAAAATCTTTTCCTCACAGTGTAAAGGTTACACTTTAAATTACAGTGCAACTTTTTTGAGCTGTGTTATTTGAATTTGCCTGTTTTACCCCTGGACTATGCCATGAGGCAAGATATATAAGTAATATGCAACACCTAATTGATTCACTTGCTGTATGCAGCTCCATAGTGATCCCCTTGCCAATTGCTTGAGCATGTGCAGTCGCACCAACAGCAGAGGATGTATTGATACCAATAGCACAAGCAGCAATTGTTTTGAAGGTCATGCACCGTGTGCTAAATAATCCCTGGGAACTCTGCAGTGATGGAAACGGCTTCCTTATTATTAAACACAATATACAAGATTCAAGCTTCTTGCTGTCATCTTCAAGGCCCTTCACACCTTTTCACCTCTTTTTTTTCTTTTCCACTCTTCTTTCTTGGGGGTGGGGATAGCTCAGTGGCCTGCTAAACCCAGGGTTGTGAGTTCAATCCTTGAGGGGGCCATTTGGAGATTGGGGGCAAAAATCTAACTGGGGATTGGTCCTGCTTTGAGCAGGGGGTTGGACTAGATGACCTCCTGAGGTCCCTTCCAACCCTGATATTCTATGATTCTTTTTGCATCCTTCCAGCCCCCATGCCAGCATAAACAACCCATTTATCCATATCTCCCATAAGCATCTTTACACCTTCTTCTATGCTGCACCCTATCCATGGCCCAATTTATAAACTGCAACATACCCACGGAGCAACTCAGCTGATTGCATCACGATACAATATGGGATGTGCCCCCAGAAGATTTAGCACCACATACAAATGAGTACGGGGCATTACAGCAACCCCACTGTTATTTTGCAGTGTGGCTAAGCTAACTGAGAGAAGGAAATCTAATGTAGATTACTTGAGATAATTCTGCACTGAAGATGAGCCCTAGTAGGCTGCAGGGGAGGCCTCATATACACACTCTAAGGAAACTAGGACCCAGGTAGTGTCCTTCCTCCCCACCCTGTGACCATGGGGGAAAATTTCAGGGAGCTACCAGCCAGAGTCTCCAACCAGTAGGAACAGCTCCTGGAGGAGCCAAAGCAGGGACCTTTGGACATTCAGAGAACTTTCTACAGTTACTTTCTCTGCCCAGTGCTGATTGGCTGTTTATTCCAACCCTCTCGCTCACAGCCTCTTCACCTCAGCTTCATTCCACACCTGCCCCTCGTACTTTCTTCTCCCCTGCCCTGTCCCATGTCCACCCTTCCCTTCCCTTTACTTTTCTTTCCACTTAGTTGATCCCTGAAGTATCTTACTGATGAACAGATTGCTTCCAGGTAAACCCTTTATTTTGAACAGAAACTATGTACAGCAATGAGGTAGCAAAACATCCTGTTAATCTGTATAGCTGCAGCATGTGACTACCCTGTCCTGGGCTTCTTTGTTTCTCTATGGCAAACATCGTCTTAATGAGACAAAGCACCTCACACGTAGGTAAGCCCAGGACTGGTTGCTTGACTCTATGTTCTATCACACTCTCTGGTTATGTCATTTTTCCTTTGTATTTAAGTGTCAATGTGCACTCGCCCACCACTGTTCCTGTGTTATAGCTTTTACAGACACTTTAGACTTTGCCACTTTTACATGCTCCTTACAATCCCCTCCCAAGGAAACCCACCAAAAATTGTGGAACCAATGTGCTGTATGCTGCTATTAGATTATTCACTCGCTTGGTGTGTTTTACCCCTTCCCCCAGCCTGTGTCTGTCTGGTCTATTTAAACTGTAAGCTCTTTGGTGCAGGAACCATCTGTGTCTCCGTTTATACAGAGCTTAGCGCAATGGAGACCTGTTCTCAATTGGTTCTTAGCCACTACCATAATACATATTAATATTAATATTAAAATAGGAGCTTACATTCTAAATCCTCCAGTGAGCAAAGCACTTAGCACATGATTAACTTAAGGCATATGCCCAAGTTCCAGTGAGGTCAATTGAACTGCTCAGGCACTTGAAGATAAGCCCATGCATAAGTGTTTAGTACTGTACCTTCGGCAGTTTCAGATGGTTGTGCACATGATGCTGCAGGCTGAAGGTTAATAAGAATTCTGTATGTCCATTGAAAGAAAACTAGACCCTGTACTTTGGATGTAGAATTCTCAGCCTGCTAAGGCTCTCAGATCCATGACACAAGAAGGGACATTCAGGCACCCTGATTCATAAAATAACTGTTAGATTTGTTTGTGTGTAGAATTACAGTAAATAAAAGCAATTCCTAGATTTTGTTTCTCTACATATGAATTTTATCTAGTGATCATTTCTAAATTTCAGTATTTTAGACAACTGGCATACAATTAGATAATATCACAGTTGAGCCTGTATTAAATATTTGTTTTCTATATATAGTATATGAAGTATAACTATTTGAAATCAGAAAATCGACAGTGTTTGTGAAAGCCGATAAATGATGAATAGGGGGCATGAATGTTCATTAAAAAATCTGTGCCGTATCCCTTTTGATAAATCCACCCAGGGCCTCACCATAATGAATATAATAAAAAATAGCAGTAACAGAAACTTTAAATTAATTTCCTTAACATAAATCAAGTTTTATTACATGTTCAGTTTCATGATTACACATTTCTGATGTAAATAACAAAGTAGAATAACACCAAGGAACTGCAGGGAATTGCACTTATATTTGGAGGGCCTTCAGAAAGATGTATCCAGTTTTGCCTTGTGCTCCTCTTCTGCTATTGTGCTATTTCAGTCAATGGAGCTATGCTAATTTACACCAGCTGAGAATCTGGCCCATCTCTATATATCCATACTCTGTGCTTGAATCTTCTATATTGTTTAATTTGATCTATTATACAATTTTCATAACATATGATGTACTTACAGTTGTATTCTGTGAAGCTCTCAGCAAGCAATGTGGCAATAAATACCTAGAATAATTGTCAAGCTAAATGAATCTCATTTGGGGTAAATGGTTATTGCAAGTTATTTTAGTTCACCATTAAGCTAAACAGAACTGCAATCAAAATGTTTATTTCAGTGAGAATTATTGTACTCAATAAAATCTCTAAGAACTACACTGCTCTTTATTATACAAAGTAAAGATCATGATTAGTGAATCTGAAGTTTTTGATAAAGCCCTAGCTTAAACAACAGCATGAGGTATTAAGAAGTAACTTAAATACAAGAGGCCAGATTCATCAGTACTCTGACTGCTTATGTCACTCAGATCAGTTACAGGCCTAGTTTAACCAACCAGTTCAGTGACGCTGAATTGATAGCTGCTTTGCATTGCCAGAGCAGCACAAAGTAGCTGGAAGATACCAATGAGTCTGACCCAAGATAGTCTAGTTTATAGTACCATATGGTCATTCACACATGGATGCAAACACTGTTGAAACTTAGAGCAATTATCTGTGAGTCAGGTTTCAGAGTAGCAGCTGTGTTAGTCTGTATCCGCAAAAAGAAGAACAGGAGTACTTGTGGCACCTTAGAGACTAACAAATTTATTAGAGCATAAGCTTTTGTGGACTACAGCCCACTTCTTCGGATGCATATAGAATGGAACATATATTGAGGAGATATATATACACACATACAGAGAGCATAAACAGGTGGGAGTTGTCTTACCAACTCTGAGAGGCCAATTAATTAAGAGAAAAAAAACTTTTGAAGTGATAATCAAGATAGCAGTACAGACAGTTTGATAAGAAGTGTGAGCATACTTACAAGGGGAGATAGATTCAATGTTTGTAATGGCTCAGCCATTCCCAGCCACCCAATCTGTGAGTCAGTTACTGTGGGAAGCAATACAGAGGGTTATTCTCCTTTATCTTAGATACAAAGTTGGGAGCACTGCATCACACTGAATATGACTAAAATAGGACTGTACTGGTTATGGCTTGAGAAGAGCTTCATATCATAATCACAGTCTACAACAAACTTCATCTGATGGATTTCCTTTGCAGAGCTCTGTTGCAGACCTCAATCCATTAAGTTTACCCTTTCTCCGGCAATGCTGAGACCAAACAGGCCTGCAAGAACAAATTTCTCAGAGTAGGCTGTGATAATATCATATTCCTTCACACCAGCCCCTAGTTCCCTAGTTTTTTCAATTTTTAAATTAAATGCTAATAAAAGGTGATAGACTGACAGCTCTGGAAACCCAAATTGTTCATCTAGCCACAGAACAGGTGCATCCAGAAAAGCATAATGACAAGCCTTACTCTCACTACATTGCCAATGTGCCTCAAGCCCAAATGGCAGGGTCTGGCTATCAAGCTGAGATGATTCACACTTAATGCCCATTTGATCCTGGGCCTTTCAGCTCAAACTGCTAACCATTTGTGACAATAGTTTTGGTGAGACATACACCAGCACTCTAAGATCCCAGTCCAAACAAGCACTTAAGTACATGCCTAGTTTTAAGAACCTGAGCGGCCACATTAACTCCAATAGGCCTACTCAGATGTTTAAAGATACATGTGTATAAGTGCTTGGCTAGACAAGGGCCTAAGAGACAGAAACCACCCTCTCATTTCTGTGGAACAGTTGTCAGTTAGTTAATGCCTTTTTGGCCACTAGCACACTGAGCTGGATTCAAACCAGTAACCCACTACTGAGTGACTTTTCATGCTAGTTATCAATCCCCTCAGCCAGTCAGTCCACCTGTAGAGTACTCTTCCACTAGCTGACTGTAACACAGTGTTATACGTCCTATTCGGTGAAGTAAAAGTGCTCCACATGATGCTCCACCCTGGGTTTTTATTATTGTTGTTAACCAAAGTTCTGATCCTTATTCAATTGGAGGAAGATTGCGGCCCAAGTCATTTGCTGTACAGGACAGCACAGTCCATCTTTCTTACCACCTCAGGCCCATGTATAAAATCAGAAAAATATTTCCTCCTGCTATAAGAATTTCTATGTCTTGGGTGTTACGTCACTTGAATCTTCTGGGCAATAACCTTCTGAAACTGGCTTGGCACAGTGCTAGGAAGTAGCTTTGATCGATCTTAAATCCTCAGCCCTTGACACTTTAATCAAAATAATTTAAAATTCTATTAAGCACAATATGCAGAGCATTAACACGCTGAACCAGTGAGTGGTTAGGCTGTAAGAGATGAGTGATATGAGTAACAGCCATAGTAGAAGAGCTGTTGTGTTTTCTCCTTGCTGAATCATCACGGGGAAAGAATGGCACAATTCCTCTCTCTTTGCCATGCTAGTGCTTGATTCAAAGGATCTGACAAGTATCCATACTTACAAACATTCAACTCAGAACTCCTTACAGAAGGAAAGTGAAAGCAAGGGCACTTTTCTAAATGTCTGATTATCTAGGAAAATCTGGGTGACATAAAGGTTGTGAGTATTTTATTGTGGTGTGCGTAAAATCTATTTTCTCATGAGCCAGGGGATCCCAACACTTTTGTGGTGGAATCCATTCAGCAGCTGGCCACCACTCCATGCCCATTTCCAATGCCCTCTTATACCCTGGTCCCTTCTCAGCACAGCTGCCACTACCTCCTTTTAATCTGTCCATTTTCTCCCTCTGGATCTTGCGCTCTCTCTCTTCTCGTTGCCTTCTTTTTTTAAGTGTGGACACAAAATCACTCTTGGCATCCCAGAGAATGTTGCTAAGAAGCTGATCTTGTCAGGTGCTAGGTGTCTCTCAAAACTCCATTGGCTCAGGTGTGATTTGAGGGCATTTAGATACGATCAGCTCTGAGACCCATAAAGCATCTTTTTGTTTGTGTGTGTGTTTACATTTGATTTTTACACTGTGTTTAATATGAATAATGACAGGGTTTTTACAGGGAAAGATTAGTATTTGTGATCTTCATCAGATTTGATTGGCCAGAGAGATGGTGTGGTAAGAAAGCACTTGCATATATCTTGACCCATACCATTTTGGTGTTTGTACACCAGGCAAAGTCCACTTCACTCACAGCAGCTGCACACAAAAATCACAAATCACCCACATAATTATTTTGAGTTTTGAGTAGAGTTCTACATTTAAATAATGCTTTTCATAGCGAGGCACACAGATCTTGACTCAGATGTCAGACGTCAGTAAACTACCACACACAAGGTCTCACTTTTAGCTCATTGTTTAGACTAGAATGAAACCAGATGAATGTAACACACAGAGACACATTTCCTAAAACATTCCATAAATGGACTAATATTAACTTTGCGGACAAATGGAGAACAATAGCAAGGGGAAGTTTGATTTTACAAATGAAAGAAAAAGGAAAAATGTTATTACCAAATTCGAACAGATCATGAGCTCATTCCTGAACTCTGTTCCCATAGTGCAAAAGGGTTACAGTGAAACAGCCAGAAGGTATATAATTTTTTACCATTACATTTTGTGCTTGAGAAGAGGTAATTTGTAATGATCCCATGCATATAGCATTAAAGAGAAGGCAACAGGTTATGAACTCTGAAACTTTGGCTCTAAAATAGCCCTTCTCTAGGAAAGCTCACATCATAGCTATCCTAGTTCAACTACTAGAGAGCAGCTCTGCAATATTCCAGGGGATAACAATAGCAATAACCAAAGAAGATTTTTCCCAAGGTTGTAAAAGCTCAAGTCAGCAATAGTGAACAGATAAGTCAAAAGCTGTGAATGAATAACACACTGGGAGGTTTTCAGTGCATCTGGTGAGATCATTTCTCTTTCCCTATCCCTCAATGCACACCTTTTAGTGAGTCTGACACACTATTTAAGATAAAGATTACATGCAGCCTTCATTTAGTGTTCTGTTTCACAGCAAGAACTGATACAAGGCTGCTGAAGGCTCGTCTCCAGCTCCACCACTGAAGATGCTGTATATTAACTGTGAAGCCTGATCAACACATACTATATGAAAAAGACGTGTGTGGACTCATTTAATCAATAACCTACAGTATTCATGTCCAATTTAGATCAAGGGAAGACCGCTGAAATACTATGATACATCAGGCAATAGAAAAACCACGTGAACTATCATTCAAGTAATCTGAGAAGCATAGGAGCAGCTGGTGTAAATAATCAGAATTCCATCAATGGATCTCTGACAGTTCATACTAGCAGGGGATCTGCCCCATAATGTAGATTACCCCAGGTTCTCATCAAGAATCAAGTGAACAGTGGGAGTAGGGAATACTATGGGACCCAAAGATACCTGTAAAAAGAACAAGGAGTACTTTTCTTCATATATATATAAAATATTTTCTACTTCATACATCTGATGAAGTGGGTTTTAGCCCACGAAAGCTTATGCCCAAATAAATGTGCTAGTCTCTAAGGTGCCACAAGTACTCCTTGTTCTTTTTGCTGATACAGACTAACACGGTTATCACTCTGAAACCTGTAAAGATACCTGTGTTATACAAGAGGTTAGACTAGATGATCTAATGATGCCTCCCAGCCTTAAAATCTATGAATAACCGACACTCATTCAGTTACCTTGTCAACTAAAAACTGTTGGAATTCTACCCATGGGAAAGCAATAAGACAGAGAAATTCTGGCTTGTCAACATAAACTAACCTGCAACTGCATCATCAAATCCGTCTTATACTCGGATGGGACTATCCTTAACCATTTTCTACAGAAACAGTTTTCCAGACATAAGCATCAGCTTTTCTTGGCCACTTGCAGGATTTGATAGCAGCCTTCAACTACCTGAAGGGGGGTTCCAAAGAGGATGGAGCTAGGCTGTTCTCTGTGGTGGCAGATGACAGAACAAGGAGCAAGGGTCTCAAGTTGCAGTGGGGGAGGTCTAGGTTGGATACTAGGAAACACTATTTCACTAGGAGGGTGGTGAAGCACTGGAATGGGTTACCTAGGGAGGTGGTGGAATCTCCATCCTTAGAGGTTTTTAAGGCCAGGCTTGCCAAAGCCCTGGCTGGGATGATTTAGTTGGTGTTGGTCCTGCTTTGAGCAGGGGATTGGACTAGATGACCTCCTAGGTCTCTTCCAACCCTAATATTCTATGATTCACACTGCCAGAAAGCTCATGGATCTCCTTAGCTGAAAATTCCCTCATGTAGAGGAGTCCCCAGCTAGCATAGCATAGATGGCTCCTACACAGCCATTCCTCTACAACCTCTAGCATGAGGGGCATGTTATGTCCAGTGATACCATTACTTGGCTATTCATGGCTGGTGTATTGGCCCCTTGGAGTCATAGCTGGCTGGTGTACTTTATAGCATCTTTGGCCAGGGTTAGGAACAGCACAGAACTAGTACCAAGATTAGGGAGCCACAATAGGCTCCTTTGCCCCTCCCCACTTCCCTGTCATGTCTAGGCAAGAATGGAGGCCTAAGTGCAAGACTAGATTGACCATTCAGTCCTCTGCAGGCTCACCAGAATTTTTCACTTTTGAGGTACTAAAGGGAAGATGGAATATGTACATTAAAAAATCAGGTGTTTTAATTTCTTGCACAGAATAGTAACAAGTTTCTCTTTCCATGGTTTACAAGTAGAAGGGGGCGAACTGTCTGGAGTGAACAATTTTATTTAACAAATGCAGCCCCTTTGCCTGTTTGCAACTTATTCTTGAATAGACATTGATTTTTACAAATTTGTTTGCTATTCAAATTATGAGACACCTGAGTTAAGCAAATGCATTTCAGCCTACAGTGCATTCAAAAACTATTTGTTCTGACCATTACTTCATGAGTTCACCATTTGCCACTCTCACTGTGTCACATTGTGATTCTGCTTCTTTGCTGGAGAACTCAAAAATCCCCCAGGTGCTTTCAAGAAAGCTGCGCAAACTCAATTCTGGTGTGAATATTTAGGTGAATACATACTGAAAAAGTATTCACATACTAATACATATTTGTATGCCTCCTTGTGAAATTTTCCTTTTCCACAATTTTGCTAGCAAAAATCTGCTCCCATCAATGTTAACAAGAGGCAAATAAAACAGGTCATGATAGCATCAAAGTGAATTTCTATTTCTTATTCAATTGAATGTCCATGAATATTTTTGAACTAACTTTCCCCATCACCATGGCAAATCCCAAAGGGCCATAGCTTCCTGGCAGATTGACCACCACCTGGCTCAATCTCTACCTAAGTCCTTAAGGTGGTCTGGCTGGATTTTCAGTTTATGTCTAGCATTGGCACGCTTATCATGCCACTGAAGATTTTGGTGACCATGTGATCACTGGATGCGTAGTGGCATCCCTTGATAAACATGCTTGAACTAACTATTGTTTTTTTAATCAATGTCTGATTTTGAGGATTCCTTATGGAGTGACTTCTAGAGTAGGGTATACTCGGTAGGGTATAGGTGGGGTGCCCTAAATTGACTGGGTCATGCCTTGAGCCCTTGGGAGGGTATAGATGGGGTGCTCTAAACTGAGCGAGTAACAGAGTGTTCTACCTCTACTAAAGGTAAGTAATGATCAAGAAGAACTCAGTTTATAATCTCTAAGCTCCATATCTTCAGGGTGTTTCAGCACAAGGCTGACCATTTTCTTCCAGACATTATAGTACGTTGCTGACTGTGCATATGGATAGTGTGGTTAAAATGCAGACTCTCCTACGAACTCTGCCACAAGCTGCATGTGTGACTTTGTACAAGTCACTTAAGGCTCAACCCTGAAGTATGTTGAGTACTTCAGTGAGGTTGTGAATATCCTTGATTTCCGTTAAAGTCAATGGGAGTTGAGGGGGCTCAACACCTCACAGGTGTGCCATGCACCTGGCAAGTTTGAATTCTTAGGGCCAAATTCTGTCATCCTGACTGTAATGGGATGTTGTTTGATAAAGGACCACAGAAACTGGCCCTTATTCTTTCTGTGCCTCTGTTTTTTCATCTTTAAAATGGAGATAATATTTATCTACTCCATGGGGGTGTTGTGAGACTTAATTAATTCATGCTGGGAAAGTATTTTGAGAAACTGGGATGGACAGTACAAAAGTAGTAAATGGGGCTTTTTATTGCCAGAATGTTTTAACATCTCCATTGTGTTTACTACTTCCTCACTTCCCAAACAAAGGATTTTTTTTCCATTAGCAGAGAAAGGTGGCCAAAAAGAAAGCTGTCTGCATTTATCCATACCTCTCTGGATCATTTTAAATTCCCTTTCTTCGGACTCACAGCAGCCACCTTCTGGAAACACTGAGCACAAGAGAGCATAACATACTAAACTAGTAAGTAAGGCAGGCAAAGACAGTGCAGAGAAAGAGAGAGAGAGACCATATCATGATATCTGGTAACATCTTCCACCTTCGGTGTAGACGAAAAGAACTGATGGCTCTGAGCTGTGGTGAGGAGTGCATGGATGTATAATGCTAAATTTTGTGGAAGAGGTTAAAAGCGTTCTAGATCTCCTTAGTTCTTTCCTGAGTCAGATCCCAGATAGGCCAGTTTGACCTGAAAAATATGAATCCATGCAAGATACTCTGAAGAGAAGGTGTGTAGTGTGTTAAATACTACCTATGCTATCAGTTTTAAATACTCAGGACAGGGCACCTGGAAGTCAATGAGGATTTTTCCTGAGAAGGAATGAGGCATTTGGTCTATAATTAACTTGAGCTAAAAATCCTTGTGAAAAAATATCACTTTAATAAAATTTCAACTTTTCTAACATTTTTGTAATCACTAATTCCCAATAATGTACAGTACATCTTACATAACAATAAAACAACCACAATACTCCATGTGCTAGACGCATCATAAATTTCTACCAGGAATACCATCGTAAACTACAATTTTCTGTTATAAAAAATAACCATTAAAACCCAGACATGCACAAACAAGGTAATCTGCCATAAATTGTGAAATGGTAAAATACTACAAATGTAAATTTATTCAACTCCCATTGCAATGAATGTAATTTCCATAGCTTTATTAGAAATCTTGCCGGTGCGGTGGTTTGGCACTAGGTTATAAATATAGCAGGAATGAGTCAGCATGCAAATTCCTTCTTTAGAAAACAATCTGAAAGGTTTTATAGCCTAAAGCTGTTTATTATTTTCTAAGAACAGTGAGGCTAGTTCATGTTCAGAACCTGCTGAGAGAAGAATTCACAAAACATTCTGGTATGAAACGGGTTGGAGGGAGGGTCTCCGCAAAAAAAGCACCAACCTAGAATGTTCTCAAATCCAACTTTTAGCTGTTGTATTTTTTTTCTGCTATACTGAGTCATTAGGATCCTCATGAGATTATCAATGCATGCACTCTACTAATGAAGTGAGAGCACAGCTAATGCTAGGAATTGCATCTCCTCAATGAATGATGGTGCCTCTTAATACCAAAGCCACACATAACAAAAAATATCATACAAAAGTATTGAAAAAATTTTTAAATGAAATTGTTTTTGCAATCCAATTTTCCATTTCCCAGGTCCAATCATCTTTTCTGATGAGTCCAGACATCTTTGTACTCTGCTGATTCAAAAATGGCTTTGTTTTTACATAACAGACTGCAGCAAGCAAAGTACTTCCTAATATGATCTAATAATGTTTCTTAGGCACAATGGCAAATGTGAAAAGCTATTTGGTGAGTCAAGACTGTCTTCAATTTGCATTTTGTACTGGGCTGAGAGCACGGTTGGTGCCTAATAATAAGTAATGGGCAAGATTCTGAAGCTGCCTCTTTATTCCACTCTAGTGGTGTGAAAGGAAGGCAGTGGTGTTGGAACAATTTTTATAGTGGGGGTGCTGAGAGCCATTGAACCAAACTGTAAACCCTGTATAGGATGGAAACCACTTCAAGCCAGCGGGTGCAGCAGCACCCCAGCACCCCTAGTTCCAGCACCTATGATAAAGGGATGTAAACAAGTTTCCAATTGTCGGCAGAGAATTCCCCTGGTACAGGTGAATTTCCTCCTGGTACATCTGCATTGCAGTGAGGCCCTTCACCTCTGTTCCTGCACCCTCTCCTCAGGTACAGGGCAGAGAGAGGGCATGTGAGGGTCAGGAAGGGGTATGACCGAGTGGAGCTCTGCAGCAGTGGTCCTCGTCTGGCATAGGGTTGATTAAGGACCCTGCAATCAGGGCACAAATTAGAGCTGCCCAAAAGCTGTTCTTATTCACATTGGGGTTGGGGCTAGCCTGGGAATCCAGGAGCTAGAACCAGCTCCTTGATGTTCCCTCCCAGGTCACCCCTGTCCTGTACAATGAAGAATTTAGGAGCAGGAGAGACTCAAGTCCAAAATCAAGTCTTGCTAGAATCATCTGGGAATTTCTCACCAAATCAATTCCCTGCCATTGCAGAGGCCTCGGGCATTGGTACACCTTTGTCCCTCCTGTCCTCTGCCTGTGGCACACAATAGCTGAGTCTCCAGAGGGCTGTAATACTTTAGTCTAATCCAGGGTGCTGGGCTCCATACACAGGTTATTGGGTGGGGCTTAGTGGCCTGTAATAATAATATATGGAGATATACCTATCTCATAGAACTGGAAGGGATCTTGAAAGGTCATCAAGTCTAGCCTCCTGCTTTCACTAGCAGGACCAAGTACTGATTTTGCCCCAGAACCCTAAGTGGCCCCCTCAAGGAGTGAACTCCCAACCCTGGGTTTAGCAGGCCAATGTGCAAACCACTGAGCTATCCCTCCACCCACAATGTACAGGGGGTCAGACTAGATGATTTGGTGGTCGTTTCTATGACTCTGACTCAGTCTATAGCAATAACTAATAAAGGAAGCAAAAGTGTAAGAGGGCAGATAACAACGATATTTTGAGAGTGAGGGAATCAAGTGAAAACATCAAATGAATGATTATCCTCATCTAGAATCCGGTTCAGCTCCCAGTAAAGTCAATGGAAAGACTCTCAGAGACATCAGTAGGCATAGGTGCTGGAACTAGCTGTGCTGGGGTTGCAGCACCCCCTGGCATGAAGTGGTTTCCATCATACACAGGGTTTAGAGTTTGGGTCAATGGCTCTCAGCACCCCCACTACACAAATTGTTCCAGTGCCTCTGTCAGTAGGAGCTGCAGCCTGATGTCACTGAATGTTATTTGGGCATAATCCTTGCTCTCACATTTTGTATATGTTGTAACCTGTGGGATAAGCCAGGGCTAAAGCTGCCGGGGGTGGGAGGGGACTTTAACTGAATTTCCAAACTTTGTACAGGCTTAAGTCAGAACATAAATGTTTTACTGTCAGCAGGGTGGCCTCCCCACCTAGCAGTGGCAGTAGCCCCACCTGGTGGTTATGGGGTAGGGGAACCCGGCCCTCCCTCTCCACCAAGTTCCCCTACCCCATAGCTCCGTCTAGCCTGTGATGCAAGGGGCTGTTCTATATTACACTGGCAGCAATGCTCCCCCAGCAACAGAGGATCAGGCGGAGTGGAGTGCTCTAGTCCTACCCCTTCCAAGGCCATGTCCCATGTCCCATCTCTCTCAATCCTAGGTTAGCAGGCAAGCGGTGCTGGGGTCTGGCCTGGCCCCCAGCAATGCTAGCTTTATGCCACCTAAGGACTCTACTAAACTGGGGGCAGTTTTCTGGTCTCTGCGTACTGCTTCAGTGTCACAAAATGGCTGGACCAGGGTGAGGAGTTAGCCCTAAGCATTATTATTTTTATCTATTAATGTTGCATCTTATGCAATCTGAAGACTTCGTTAGGGAAAAAGAAAAGGTCTCAAAGCTTTTCAAATTTCAGTTCAGTTCTCAGCCTATGAGTGGTGAGAATGTGGCTCAGCAAGCCAGCTGAAATTGGCAGGTTTCCATCTCCAGCTCACATATGTGCTAGTGTTTTTCAGGCTTGTTTAACGAACGTTGTGATTTCTCATTTCTTGCCCCTTCCCCTGAAACATAGTTTAAGATCTATCATTCAAGACTGCCTGATCTTGAGCCACGTACATATATCACATAGAACATTAAAACCTGACCTTTTATACATGGGATAATAAATACCTGTGAGTCACTTGCAAGGTAGTAACTCACTGTCGTGGTTCAGCAGAGAATAAAAGCAGAACCTCAACAAGAAAATCTTCAGTTGTAACCAAATCTTGAGGGGCTTTGTAATCATACTTTTACATTTAGGAACCTGTAAAACCATGTAAATGCATTTCAAAATGGGGATATGTTAGTAAATGGAAATGTGGCAGGAGGGGTGCCAAGTGCCGATGTGTCCACCTGCACAATGTAAGGAATTATTGGATATGTGCTATGAGCCAGTAACATCACCAACCAGCTGGACTGTTATGACTTCAATTCAACAAACAGTGTACCACAGTCACCAGTCAGCTCTCATTGTTACCATCTGATTCAGCAACCTTTCCAGTGGGATTGATACTGTGACAGAGCAGACAGCTTTGCAGGACTTTGTTGCCTTTAGAGCTCTTCTATTTAGTGTATAGGGTCTTGTCCAGGTCTTCTAGGATGAATGGATGAAGCATGAGTAGCAGGCAGAGAGGCCAGGAAACCCTCTGTATCACAAGCAGCCTCCAGGACTTGAGAAGTTAGCCCTGGGACCCACAAGAAATATTGGTCTCCTTCAGTTTACATCAGGCAGCAGCTCTCTGTGTAGCAAGCTCATGTGTAGCCTCTAGAATAAAGCACAAGGAGAAATATTAGCATGATTTAAAAGGATGCAATCAGATGGTCTGGTCTCTTGAAACTTTAGCACCATTAGATATAGTGGTATTTGCACAGAGAGATCCTGAATCCAAAAATAATTATACTTGGTGATTATACCATAGCCACTCACCCACATAGCTCCCAGTTTTGTGTATTCAGCAGCATACATTTTATATTACTAGACATTGGAGCCCATACCCTTCCCTTTACACGTTAAAGGGCATGGAGGAGGAGGACAGATCTTCAGCTCATTGGCCTTTGCTGCTCCATTACATTTTCCCCATTGGAAGCAGGGCTGTGGCAGCACTAGAAGCAATGGAAACACTTGCTATTGCCAGGATACTATTTTCTTGTCTATGCCACATGCTACTATTGGCTGAGTTCCCCAACCAGCATCCCATAAACTCTGCAGAGACGCTGTGAAGGGGGAGGTACTGCTGCCTGGGCGCTTGCATGGTAAAGTGCTACCTTGAGAGGACCCCAAAAAAATCATTTATACAGCCTAGAGAAAAGATCACTAAGGAGCCTTCTCACGGGGTGAAATGTTGATTTGAGCTACACTTAATCACAAAGCAGGCATAGAACTGCAACATTTTTTTCTTTTTGTAGCAGTGAGGTTACAGTGTCTTCCTGTCACTCAGCTAATTCCCCCCCAAAATATATGGACCATGCTGTTTCATACAGATATATATACACACAGTTCTATCAGGGGTGCCGGAACAATTTGTATAGTGCAGGTGCTGAGCCATTGAAACAAACTGTAAACCCTGTATATAATGGAAACCACTTCATGCCGGGGGGGGGGGGGGGGGGGGCGGCAGCACCCCCAGCACCCCTAATTCCAGCACCTATGGGTTATATCAAACAGAACAAGAATGACCTTGCCATCACCTTCTTATGCAAATACAACAATAATTATTCTTTTAGAGCACACTTTCTGGGCTTCAATAATGAAAATCATTATGATTCAAAATTCATGATTTATTTATTCAGTACTGTGTTGTGCTCTAGTGCCAGCTGGATTAGTATGCCTTTAAGACTACAATCTCTTTGAAACAGAGACTGTTATTTGCTGGCACTGCTTTTCTATTTTAAAGCATCATGTACACAACAGTAATGATCATGTAAACTTTAGTAATATTTACAAGATTGGGGTAAAAACTGTAATGCAGTTAACAGAAACACAAGTGTCCCTTCACCAACTGTTTTATTCTTTTCCACGTCTTTCCCTCATTCTATAAAATTAACATTTTTTGTAGATACAAAAGACAAAATCATAAATTACTGGGTTTGGCAGAGGAAGGCAGAGATGGTGGCAGGGCACAGCTGGAGTGTTTGAAATGTGGCAGTTTTCTTCTGGGCCAACATTTTTTGCTGTTCCTTTGGGTATGTGCAGCTAAACGAGGATCCTGCTAATGCCACATCCATGTAAATCTCAAAGTAGAACTGTAGGCAAAAAGGAGTGTTTTCTCCTGTACAGATTGAATTTCTTCACATCATCATGGCCTCATCTCAGCAGCTCACATGCCATTATGTATCCATGTACTGCAGGTCTTCGCATTTTTCATTCTGCATCAGGCTAACAATATGCACTGTCTCCTATTGAAGATCCCTGGCAGAATAATACACCACCTGTTCAGGGTTTGGATTCCCCCCCCCCTTACTAATTAAGCATTTAAATTGTTTCCCAACTAAATTGAATTTCTTTTCTTTTCTGCCCCATCCCTGGGCTGCACCTTCATAGACATTTTCTTTTTGAGCACATTTGAAAAAAAAAACCCTTGAGCATAAGTGGGCCTGTCATTTTAGCCAAAACAGCCATTAGTGCTGATCTGGGAAATCACGCTCAACTCATACTGAATGACTATGTGAGATACCAAATGATGGGGAGCAACAGATAGAAGCACTAGCCATGGGGCCAGAGAATCATCAAAGAATGATGGAAGGGGCCAGGAGGGAAGGGCAACACTGTCATTTTGTCTAATCAAAGCCTATTTGTTAACTACTTTTGAAGCGCTGATGACTGAATATCTTACAGAAAACAGGCACGTCCTAAATATGGAGTAGCTGTGTTATCTGAACATATTCTGCTGGGTGTATAACCATTTAGAAACGTGGTAATTAGAATTGTATCATATAGTACTTTTTCTTCTGTGTTTGTGCTGCACCCAGAACAATGGGTCCATGATTTGCAGGTCCTATGTGCTACTGCAATACAAATGATAAATAATCAGAATAGTAACAGTTATAAAGGCCAATTTTTTAAAAAAAAAATGAGTGTCCAAAGTGAGCTACTAATCCTGGATGTTCAGCACTTTTGAATATCAGGACACTTATTTAGTGCCTAAATATAGACACTGAAGCCTAACTTTAGCCATTCATTTAAAAAAAAAATCTTCATCAAAGTACATAAATAATAAAGATGGGAAAGTAATTGGACACTCTCCTGTCAAGATAAACCCTGGATATTTAGACTCAGAATAATTTGGGTACCAAATATTCGTGACACAACACTTATTTTTTGGGGGGAAAAGACCAGGCAAACTTTAACACAATTAACAGGGCCAGACAGGACCTAAAAGTGCAAGGATAGTGTGTTATTTGATCCTTCTTCACTGAAATGACTGATGACCCTGTGACTAGTGCTCTACCCTTCAATCTAAGAGACCAAGTTTTGATTCAAATCCAATGTTTCATTTTAGGGCAGCTAGCTGTGGAGTGGAAGAAGCTACCTGACTTCACTCGGCGTGACCTTGCTCACCAAGTGAGGAACAGTAATAATAGGCTCTACATGAAATCTCCTCCAGCAATCTTCATCTAGAAGACAGGCTACCAAAACAGAGCTTATACAATCGATCAGTTTTATTAGTCTATCTTAAGAGTCTGCTCTAAAGTGTCCCCAAATCCACTGAACACAATTCTGTCCCATCGTTATTCAGTGGCCAACTCCATTATGTTTAAAGCAGGTTTCATAGCATATACATAGGGCACCGCTGAAATTCAGCCACCTCTTTGGTGGAAGGCATCATCCAGATGGACAGCCTGCACATCAGTGGGGAAGAAAGGAATATTTTGGCCAGGAACATTGGTGTAAACGCTAACTCTTAAGAAGAAGTGCCTTGGCTCCTTTAATGCAGAGCAAACAAGTCCTTTGTTTCAAAGATCACAAACCTGCTCCTGTTCCCATTGAAATCCAGAGCAAAACTCCAACTGACTTCTGTAGGGAAAGGATTTGTTCTTTATTTCCAAGGAACCACATACAGTTAGCGGCATGGAATTCAATGTAGCTACTATACCATGGAAGGATGGGAGCAGTCTCCCTAGGATTTGACCCTATCTGTGTCTTGCAGTCTTTTCAAACATAATACTTAGCCCACTAAGCCATGCCCTCCAATGCCCAAATTGTATCATAAAATTATTCATTTTGTAGCAATTAATTAGCGTAGTTATGAGGAAAGTCATGCGGTACTTGTAGGCTAACATTTATTGCTCAGTGTGGCCTTATTTGTTTATTCAGATTCCCTGGTGCCATTAATAGAGCTGTATGTGAATCTTCTTAATGCTTCCAATCAGCATAGTTACAACTCTATTAGGGCCCTCTCAGATTATCCCCATATACCGTGTGAGAAAACAATAGATGCTGTTTTCCTGTGCCAGTAGGTCTCCATGGCTAATCTAATGAGATTACATCCATGCCAATCTAATACTGTTAGAGCAGAGTAAATGAAAGCCCTGTCAGCTGGGGCCATGAATTTTCTCACACCAGCAGTGCTTCTAGGGTTAAAAATAAAAAGCTGCCTGCATTTGTTGCTGAATGATGAATAATCTAGGAAGTGATTAAGTTCTTATAAGCAGATTTCTCTTTTTCAGAGGTATTTCTCTGGGAATGTTTGAGAAGCTGGGGAAAGCCGTTGCGATTCTCTTGAAAGGAAGCAAGCAAGGGGTAAATCTTGGAAATGCCAGACCTAAAACACTGACCTGGAATTTATTCAAATGCCTTTCAAGTCTAATGCATAAAGCCTGGTTATTCCATCAAAGTCACTGTGACTCAGCGCTCAGTGCTTAAACATGTGAAATAGCCTGAGCTCATGTAGAGCATTTTGAGCTAATGTATATAACTTAACAACTGACCTCCCTACCCTGTTTTCCTCTAGTGATGTGGAAAACAGGTTTCCATTTGATTCTGGTATTTTCATTTGCCATATTTAAATAAAATCCTTTCCCTAAAGAATATATTGGCTGGGAGGGGCGGGGGACTGCATAGCACCAAAATAAAAAATCAGTATTTCATTCATGATAAAAAAACTAACAAACATAGAGGCCTGGGCACCAATAATAGCCATTAAATGTCTGCATAAGCCATTGAACTATTGCTGATTTATTTTTTTCTAGAGCAGTGCTGGACCTGATTCGCTGCATAACTCAACAGAGTTACACTGCTGCAAAACTGGAGTAACACCGTGGGGAATCAACACAGTCCCACTGTCTATGGAACTGGGAACTGGAGACTGAGATACTGACTTGAAGGAGAGCAGGTCTGGGCCCTGAATGTCTGTTTATTCTTAGCCAAGTGGAGGATTGGCATTTTCAAACATTTTTTTTCAGTCCTAATCATCAAAAACAATTGTCAGTAAGGTAATGCATCTACTTACTTCCTGGCTCACCTACTTATGCTACATTTTCTGCTTGTAAAATAGATTTTTCATCCTGCTTTCAATTTGTTTCCACCTTTTATCACCAAAGATTCATCCTTACTTTGTCAAACCTTACACTTCCCAACCACACATGCACTGAAGCTGCCTTTCAAAGCCATTGCATTTTAATATGCTTTTGCTGTAAGTGCCGCAACTCAGGTGTAGGAAACTGATACAGAGAACCCAGTATTGAGTACTTCAGTGAACTCTGTGATCTTTGCTTTGATAAAGTACAAAGATGGGCTGCACTTTCTGAGAAAAACTGACATGTAAGTGGCAGTGGTATATCAATTTCTAATCAATATTAAACCTCTAACTCTCCAGATCAATCACAGTTGCAGGGTAATGTACAACTGGACATACTTTCTAAGCAGTACAAACCAACAATGGTTTCGTTGTACATCCTTTAACTCTGTTGGACCAGGAATCTCTGCATCCATGATATTTTCAACCTTGCAGTTCAAATGTACACTCATGGATATCAGGACTAATAATAATCAATAATCTCTTTCCCCAGCTTAGCACACAACACATCTCACAGATCTTATATCTTTTCCATAAATTGTAATGTTGAGGCAACATGTTACGGAGCCGGTGCCCTCTTCAGTGTTAGAGTCCATCCAGGAGCTTTTAGTATTGGGATGTGACTATAGGGAACTGAATTGATACTGGGACTGCTCAGTATTGCCTGATACCTGACATTTAAAAGGGAGCATCTCACTGGTTTTGGTACTAACTTATGTTGAAGGATTCTCCAATTGTTTTCTCCTAGAGACCCTCAGGAAGATGATGTGGCTCTCCAGACAGTATCTCAGTGAGACAAAACAACAATCTCCAAATGGTTCCCACATAGTCTGGGGGCACTAGGCATCTCACAGGAGACAGCCCTAAAACCACATGCAGTGGATGGAGTCGTACACCTGTGCATGAAGATGTAGGTGTAGATGTAGGTGCAGGAGCTTGAGAACTGTACATACTCCCAGAAAAGGGGGCGAGGCACTTGGGAAATTAGGCCCTGTGTCTCTGGAAATGAGAGGCAGGGCCGGTGCAACCCATTAGGCGACCTAGGTGGTCGCCTAGGGCGCTAGCATTTGGGGGGCAGCATTTTGGGTCCTTCGGCAGTGACCACGGCAGCCGGATCTTCGGCCGCCCTGGTCGTCGTTGGCATTTAGGCAGAGGGAGCTGGGGCAAGGGGGTGCGGGGAGGGCCGCCTGCAGCAAGTAAGAGTGGGGCGGCACGCAGGGGAACTCCCCACCCCAGCTCACCTCTGCTCCGCCTCCTCCCCTGAGCACGCCATCCCGCTCTGCTTCTCTCCCTCCCAGGCTTGCGGGGCCAAACAGCTGATTGGCGTCGCAAGCCTGGGAGGCAGGAGAAGTGGAGCGACGACTGTGTGCTNGCAAGGTGGAAGTTTTGCCTAGGGTGTGAAACATCCTTGCACCCGCCCTGATGAGAAGCTATGAGTTGCACTACTCATCTTCAAAACACATTGCAATCTAAAGACTAGATGGTGACATTGTAGTCTGTCCCTAGTGAGGGGTGGCATGTGGCTGTGTTGCCACAGCATTGTGTCGCAATGCATTCCCTGGTTCTTCCCTGGCTCTAGAGGGAAAGTAATCTGTTATAAGCCTATACCAGGAACAGATTACTTCCCCCTCCAGGCCAGCCCATCTCTACTGATCCATGGACTGGGTGGGACAGAACCACAGTCACTCCCATCCTATCTCAGGAATAGCTGTCCTGTGGAGATACTGCCCTTGCCAAGCTAGTGCCCACAATACAAATAGCCCATGTTCCCTTTACTCCCCTGTGTTGCATCATAAGGACTGGTCACAATCCTGCCTTAAATTCTCTAACCCTATTTTAGTATAACACATCAAAGAGTGAATGATGCTTTTGAATGATTTACACTATAACACATACAGGAAATCATCAGTGCATATTTCCCCACCAAAAACACTTTTGTTGGTTATCCTTCAATAAACATACTGCAGAAAAATACACGTGAACACATCGGAATTGTAAGATCCTAAAGAAATAGATGCTTGGATTTTATCTCCACCTCCCTCTCTCTTACGCTATTTCTCCTGCTTATTAACTGGGAGAGTTTGTTAAAAACATCGCTCATCACATGTGCCTCTAAGTACCTTGTGCTTGGTTTCAAAAATGTATTTAGTTCTTGACATTGAATGGTTTTAAGAGAAAAAAACAATGAAAGCAGGTAAAACCTGTAGCCATCCCCAGAGGGGCAGAAGTCAAATGAGAGAATGCTGATGTCTTTGAGTTGACTGAGTCACAACCGACAGGTCTTAATAGAGTAAGGCATTCCAGAGACTGGTGTCAGAGGCTGTCAAACCTACCTCACTAACACCAATTAACTGGGAGATAGGGGATCTTAGAGTTTGGATCAAAGCCTTTCTTGTCCAGATGAAAGATCACATCAGCTTTGAAAGAAAGCTCCAGATGTCTATGGGGGGAAAAATTCTTCCATTCAGTCTGTTTTTCAGTGAATTTTGAAACATTTCAGCATGAGGAGCAAAATAACATCCCTGCTGGAAAATGCGTCAGATGTTTCATTTAAAAACAATATTAAGCAAGGAAGGTTGTAGCCAACTTGGAGGGAATGTTTGATCCTGTCCCAAATTTCCATTGCTTCTAAGGCAGGGAGATATTAAATCATTCTTACTAATCAGATCTCTATTTAAGAACAAGCAACCTTTTAAAAAATCTTTTTTTTTTAATTTTCCTTCATGCAAGGACTTCAGGAGATCGGCATACAGCTCATGGTACAGGAAACCACATCCGGGAATAATAATCTCATTGCTGCTGCAGTATATTACAAAGGTTACAGTGGTTATCAACCAAATTGGTTTAATAGTGTTCCATAAAAAGTTATGAGAGTTCTAAATTCAAATATATTTGATTCATTAGTGGATCAGAAAAGCTTACAGGCAAACAGTATCCTACATTGTATTCATTGCACTGTCAGTTTCACAGACAATGTAAATGGGATAATAGCTTTTTTAATTAGTACCTACAAATGTTTCATTGCCAACAAGGGATAGACATGTTAGCGAATATGAACGAGATGTGGCCAGATTTACCCACAACCAAGAACTTGGACCCAGATCCTGCAATCCTGTTGTCAGTGGGAATTTTGCCTGAGCAAGACTGAAGGATTGGGTCATTCCTTTTTTTAAGAGTCATTTCATTTCAATTTTCAAACTTAGTGCAGAGGGGAATTTATTTGTGTTTCTTTGTTTTGCAGGTTGATCATCAACCTCCAGGCATTTATGTATTTAATGCACAGGATTTTTTGTTTTTGAAAGATTATTCCTTCATTCAAACTTTCAGTAGAACACTGTTTAAAGCAGCAATTCTCAGACTGAGGCTTGAGAGCTGCAAGTGGCTCTTTAATGTGTCTCCTGCGGCTCTTTGCAGCACATGATATTAAAACACTGTGTGATTTTATTATTAACCAATTAACCAATCTAATACTGGGCACTGAAATAATAGGGTTTCAAAGCATAGAAAAAAATATGTGGCAACTGCAGTTTATTAGTCCAGTCATGCCTTCTATTGTATTGACTGTGTCATGTTTAAAAACAATTTTGTGCAAGTGGCTGTCTCTTTCTGCTATCGCCCTTGCTACCATGTTGATTTCCTGCAGTAATAGATTTTCATCAGGGATGAGCCTGAACCAAAACTCTCGAACCAAACAATTCTGGATTTTGGTGAAGTTTGGATTGAAATTCAGACTTGAATGCAGTTGGCCCTTCTCACTCAGAAACATAGGAATTGCCATACTGGATCACACCTATAGTTCATATAGTAGTGCAGTCACCTGACTCTGATAGAATCATAGAATCGTAGAATATTAGAGTTGGAAGAGACCTCAGGAGGTCATCCAGTCCAACCCCCTGCTCAAAGCAGAACCAACCCCAACTAAATCATCCCAGCCAGGGCTTTGTCAAGCCAGGACTTAAAAACCTCTAAGGATGAAGATTCCATCACCTCCCTCGGTAACCTATTCCAGTGCTTCACCACCCTCCTAGTGAAATAGTGTTTCCTAATATCGAACCTAGATCTCCCCCACTGCAACTTGAGACCATTGCTCCTTGTTCTGTCATCTGCCACCACTGAGAACAGCCGAGCTCCATCCTCTTTGGAACCCCCCTTCATGTAGTTGAAGGCTGCTTTCAAATCCCCCCTCACTCTTCTCATCTGCAGACTAAACAAGCCCAGTTCCCTCAGCCTCTCCTTGTAAGTCATGTGCCCCAGCCCTCTAATCATTTTAGTTGCCCTCCACTGGACTCTCTCCAATTTATCCACATCCTTTCAGTAGTGGGGGGCCCATATACTGGCCATATGCTTCAAAGCAGGGTGCAAGAAACTCCATAATGGACCATTAATAAAGGTTTAAACCACAATCCTGGATTCAAACTCTTCTGAAATGTATGGGTGTTAGGCTTTGGATCAGAATTTTACCGTACAGGCATAGCCTATAATTTAAACATTACACAAACTTCCACTTGTTGTTCATGATACTTTGGTGTTGTTTAAGCATTCGGTTTTATTTCAAATTGAATAAACCAGGAGTAAAAATATCTCATCTTTACTAACAACAAAATTTACTGATTTGTCTTCTAAGTAAAAAAGTGCTTAGACAAACAGACTTTGAAACATTGGTATAAATATTCTGATACAAATCAGTTAACTTAACAAATGAAATTCACAAATTTAGGAGAGAAAAACAACAGCAATCAGCCCCACTTTCACCCCCTTTGGAAACCAAAGTATATAAATAGGTTTAGTCCCCTCTGTGTCAAGAGAGACTTGTCCACATGCACGTTTTTCAATGCAAAGAATTGCACTGCATGTTGAATTATATTTGTAAACTAATTAAGAGCTTCATCCTGCCACCTTCCTCATGTTGAGAGGTACTGTATGTCCCAATCCATTTAAGCACATACTTAATTTTAAGCACATGCTTAAGTGATGACAACAAAATTGCTCAAGTACTTACATGCTTTGCAGGGCTGGGGTCTAAATGAATCCAGTATTGTACCGAGAGTAAAGGAGATAGAATTAGTTCCTAAGCAACTAGTGAACGAAAAACTCTCCTTTAAAAAATCCTTCCACAGCAATTAAAACAATAGATAATAGCAAATAGAATACATATCATGTGAGGGCAGAATTGGCAGTTATACCACAGTAAATCCAGAATAACTAAGAACTCAGTGGACTTACTCCAGATTTATACTGGTGTATAAAAAAAAAAAAGAATTTGTACCATTCAATTCAAATATATGAAAATGTACAGGTTATCTAAAAGTCAGATGTACTGGGTTATATATAGGATTTAAGATTTTATTTACAGAACCACTGTATTTCAAAATAGTGTCAGAAAAATATAGACCTGGGACTTAGGTTAATTAATCAGCATTTTAAAAAACTGTTTGATATTCTTCCCAGTCCAACTGTATTAGCACCACAGTGTATTGAATTTTAGAATTATTTCAGACAAGTCTGATTTTTAAATATTTTTAGCCAAGTATTCTTGTTTGACAGCAAGGGGCTAAAGAACAGGTGGCTATTCAGATCCCTATTTAGCAATAAGGCTTACTACCCTTGTATAATTTCCAGTCAAAATTTCTCTTAAATAAATATCTCATGCCCTCCTGTGGTTAAATTGAGAGGCTGCTGGGCAAGTCCATAAGAGATGTTTTTCCTTTTCTTTCTATTTGCATACAAAATGTTTGCAGTATCTCTCACACACAAATGAAGCATTTTGACTGACTTAAATAGATAGTTTTAGATATTTTACTTATAAAACGTGTATAACATTACTACTTAAAGCATAGCATAGAAAAGTGCTTGATTGATAAGCATGCCCATCCCCCAGTACCTTATTTTAAAATTTAATTTTTAAAGATGCTTTAAAAATACCACATTATGACCTTGTTACCCATCAGTGACCTGATTTGATGGAGTCACACTCCCCGAATCCGCTTGAGCACTTGTCCCAAATACAGCTGCCAAGTATTGTGGAGTTCTATGTCCTCCCCCACCACCTCACAGGGCAAGGAGTGTTGGTCATAAGCTGAAATTTGTGATTCCCTCCCTCCCCCCACTCATGAATAATTTAACTCAATTGCACCAGCCACAGTCATGGCTTCCAAATACTAAGCAGTAGCATAAGATCAGTGAAGGATAGTTATCAGTCAGTTCCTGCATAACTAGGGCAAGGAGGAGAGAACACTGCATTGTTAAATTAACATTCTATGAGGTCCTCCTTGTATTCTTCTTCATTGTCCCCATCCTTCTCCTACATCTCCTCCCCAGATATCAAACTGTCTCTTGTGCTACTGTCAAATGTGAGCAGGACCTTCCCCAGCCTGTGTGCACTGTTCTTGTCTACATGCAGAGCACCTAATACAAGTTCTTTAGTTCTTGTTTTGTAACAATTAAGTGGACAAGGAGAAAAGGCCTGTCAGTTGTGTTCACTGGCAGTCACTGTGGTGTATTTGAAAACTGTGTTGGAATTGTAGGTTGTCATTTTAAATTGTTTGGGGTTTCCTGATCCAGATTGCAGGCTCAGGGGCTCTGTAGGAAAGCATATGATCACAGTGAGTCTGGAAAGACCCAGCCAAGAGCTAAATTGGGAGAGTTGTGCTTCTCTGTCTTAGGGAGCAGCCTGCTTTTTCTCTCTCTGGTTTTGATTACTGTGTGTTAAAGTTCTGGATTTTAAGAAATAAAGTAGGTGTTGCATTACAACCTTCCTAAAGGAGTATTTTATGTCTTTATCTAACTTCTCTGTTTGTATGTTGTGAATATGATCATCATGACACTGTGATGATTTACAAATATCCCCAAGGCAGAAGTACAGGAAGTATCAGTAACTTCTTAAGGACTCATCATCTCCCTGATATCACATTCCCGTCAGATAACTTTGTACCACTGTAGTTTTGGTATAAGTAACACCTAACATTACTAAAACTGAAGGAAGTTAGAGATTATTATTTTTCTCTACATTTTAGTTTGTTTATTGTGTGCATTTCACAGCACTTTATGTACTGTTAGTGTCACTAGTTTGTGGATGATCAGTTGCATGTCCTGTGTCCTGCACTAGTATGATCACATCACTCTCATGCATTCTTCTAAAGGGAATTATATGCACACTATTCCTTAAGCCTTTCTAAAAATGTGTTTACCGATGACAACAGCAGAGCTGCTGTTGTGTCTGAGTTTGGGGTTGGAGAGGTGTATTTCTTCCCTGGTCCTCAGCATAGGACTGAGAAGCAACAGGAGCTTCAGGGGTATCCAAGGAAATCCCCAGACACAGGACCAGCAGGAGTCTGGTGGAAGGGACAAGGAAGACTCCTGATGGGGCAAGGAAAACCAAGAGTTTGGTGAGGGATGTTACCTGGGGTTTCTCAGAACCCAAAGCAGAGGTAACTTAACTGTTTCTCTCCTGGCAGAGTCAGGAATAAATCAATGGGAACACAGCATTTCCAGCTGAAAAATGTTGATGCATGCAAGCATGCTCTTATCTAAAACTACTATTTATTAGACATTAAGCGCACACACACACACACACACACACACACACAATAGATTTAGGACATCCCATATGTAGTTATCCACAGTCTGAGATGGTTTTGAGTGATCACCAGCTGGACATCCAGAGGTCCTCTTTCCATCCAGATGTTGGGGAGTTTAGATGTTTGCTCCTTGCCTGAAGAAAAGCTCCCTCAGACTGCTCTGAGGTATTTACTTTTACCTAATCTTTTATAGTTAACTCTAACAGAGCACATAACCTATGATGATTCCTAGTGGGTCAGCAAAATAACCTCTACTGGGTCACCAATTCTCCTATTTTCAACAAACAACTCATTATCTCAAACATTTCTAGTATTTCTAGCCCTAACAACAATATGTCAGTGGCACCTAAAACCAAGGGTGCTATTCACTCACTCTCTCCCATAACTTTCTGTTCCATCCTCCCATTGTCACTAACAAACTGCAAGTATGCAGCTCTCTGACCTTGTCTCACAAAGGCCTAAGATTATTCCTAGCTATGGGATGTTTGGTTTTCAGCCAGCAGTGGCTGAACATACAAAATGGCTGACTGCAGTACTGTTAAGTTCTAGGGTACAGGCAGGAATGTCAAATTCTGGGGTAATACTCCCCTCGTTGCAGATCATATATCTTTAATATTAAGATCTGCACATACACACACACAACAAGTTCAGTGGGTTACTAGTGAGGCCCAGCATAAGCCTCAAGGCCAGGAGCAGCGCCAGGGTTTTTGGTGCCCTAGGCGGGGGTCCTTCTGCACTCCCAGTCATCATCGGCAATTCTGCGGCTGGGGGGTCCTTCCGCGCTCCCGGTCTTCGGGGCACTTCGGCGGCAGGTCCCGAAGCGAGTGAAGGACCCGCCGCAGAATTGCCGCCGAAGACCCGGAGTGTGGAAGGACCCCCCGCCGCCAAGGGCGGCAAAATGCCGCCTCCCCCAAATCCTGGTGCCCTAGGCGACTGCCTAGGTCACCTAAATGGAAGTGCCAGCTCTGCTCAAGGCTCTTGAATGAGACTGAGCAATAATCTTCTCAGTGGCACTCTCAGTTTTCACCCATGATTCTGCCTCGTTATAGACCAGACCTCATGTAGATTCCCTGGGGAAGTACCCATGGTTTGCAAATGTGCAGGCTTTGAAACCAATCAATCTTTCTTCGAATCTAGCATGTTAGCACCAGGAACAAAACAACCACCACTATCTGAAACACTGAACAACCCTGCATGAGCCAAGGAGCACCTGGTAGCAGTGGGGGCAAGCATCTACCTCCAGATCCCTCTGTGGGCCCACAGATGAATTCAAGACAAAAGACCCTCTACCAGACACCGGTGAAAATTTTTAACGGTGAGAGTAGTTAACCATTGGAATAATTTACCAAAGTTTGCGGTGGAATCTCCATCGCTGAATTTTTAAGTAAAGATTGGATGTTTTTCTAAAAGATGTGCTCTAGGAATTATTTTGGGGAAGTTTTATAGCCTGTATTACAGAGATGATCAGACTAGATGATCACAATGGTTCCTTCTGGCCTTGAAATCAATGAATGGTTGGGAGAAAAGATCCGAGCCACAAGAGAGTGGTGGTTGGAGGAACATCCCACCTCTCAATAGAAAGAGTTAGAATGAGAGATGTTAGCAGGAGACGGAGGAAGCCCTCCCTCTCCACAGGAGTTGGGACAGGAGCGGAGCCAGACCCAAGAAGCCATGCTTCTTCAGATGAGACATTTTCAAAAATTTCAAACTGACAGTATCCCTTTAAAGCGCTGTCTGATGCTCTGAAACTTCCAGGATTTGAATTAAAGTTGAGTGGATTCTGCACATTAACCAACTGGAACCAGAATGCGGTTTCACTTTGCTGATATACATGACCCATTCTGTTTGCTTTCTCTAAATACTTGAATGAGCAAATATTTGTTTCCAAGAATGTTTGCAGAAAGAAAGCATTGTGTGAATACATATTCATGCATGTTTTGGCATCAGAAGTGTTTGTGTGACTTTGTTTTTAAGGTATTTTCTATGTCGCACATCATTGTAATGTCTGAACACCTCATACACACTATAGGATTTACCTTCACAGCACCTCTGTGAAGTAGGAAAATGTTGCTTTGCAACGGAGATTTGAGGCACAGAAAGAGAGATTAAATAACTTGACCAAAACCACACCAGAAGTCTCTGGCATAAGCAGGAAGTGACCCCAATTCAACTGTGACCCAATCAATAGAGTCCTGCAAATCCACAGATATCCCCTTTATATCCACGGATATCTGTAGACCATTTTTGCAGATCGTGGATCAGATGCAGATGAAGGCTCTACCAATCAAGTGCTTTAACCACATATCCTTAGTTTAGAAGCTTCGCCACTACTACTTCAGAAGAGGACAGTGACAAACCTGCCACCTGGACCTCTTCAAATTTTGCTAATAAAGTAAAATAGCTATAATCAGTTGGACTAAATTTTTAAGAGGCAGAGATGAACTGTTTCCTGCATCTGACCCTGGCCTAGATCTATTTGTATGGATTGTATTTTGGAGACATTCGGTCCAAGAGCAGACACAATATCATGTAACTTCATTTACTAATCACACAGCACAACTAGGAAATTATGGATAATGAATACTCAAAGCATTGGTCAAGGTGGATAGTTCACAAACAATCTATAGGGTCAAATATGTTCTCATAATCCAATTGTTCAATCATTTCAAATAAATAAATTTGTAAAAAACAAAATATTTCTGAAAATAATTTGAGAATATAAAAAAGGGACTAAATGTGATGAATGAATTGTTCACTGCTAGCAGTTTGCATAGCTTTTTATATGCTAGTGACTGTGGCCATGAATGTGTCTTTTTTTTGTTTCACTTTTGCTTTAGGAGACTTGGCTTTGTATTAGGTTGATAGATTGTATCAGGGAGCTGGTGGAATAAGACTAAGATGAGAAATTAGCATACTGCAAGGGGTAAAAAAAAGAGAAAAGGAAATATGAAAATTTGGAACTAGAAGGTTGCTTGTCACGTAATGATGTGAAATCAACATGCCTTTCTGTGTCTGGGCAGATCACTGCTAAATTAAAGACACACCCTTAATGGGACAAAGAGTCGCAGGCAGAACGCATACCTGTTCTGTGGTTGCCAGGTCTCAAAGTATAACTTTGATTTTCCAGAGACGAATACAACAGCATGGGGAACATGGTGCTGTACAATAGGTGACTGTTATCAATATCTCTTGTGACGTATTGTATAACAATAAACAACCTACTTTTCAATGCCAGGGCTATAAATCCACCAGGGGTTTGTGATGATACCATAAACTATAAAAACAAAGCTCAAGTGGCCTTATGTAGTTACTACAATACTGAGATGGAATTACAGTCCCATAATTCAAAATTAACTTATTTCTTACATTTTACAGTGCATGGATCTGAACTTTGGATCGAAGCCTTGTTCAGGCTTCTCACTCCTGCTATTGCTGCCTCTCCGTCTGCTTTCACTTCTGCCTCTTTTTCCCTCTTTCTTCCTAGTTATCACACAATGCTCCTGCTGCTTCCCTCACTGTGCATGGCTTTAAGCATGTGAGTAATCTCATTGATTTCAATGCATAGCTGGAAATACTCAATTATTTCCTGTATAAATGTAACACGAGGGTTTCTTTTTCAGCATTTTTGCACCTTTCATTTGATCCTTTCCCTGTGAAAGGATTTGGCTACCCTGGTATAACACAGAGCCACCTCAGAAAATCATTCAAGTGTTCCTTTATTCACTTGCATTCGTAGGACTCAGGGTCACATTTTCCATTAGGAGCATACTGGTGCCATGGTCCTATCTTACTGATATTTCATATATTCACAAAGACCAGTACTGCAGATTACAGAGGGACACACAGACAACAAGGAAACCACAAAGAAATATAGAGGAAGGAAAAGAAATCGATTCATTTTGATAGGAACATAGGAATTGCCAGATTGGATCAGACCCACTCTCCAGTAGGCAGTTATGGGTCTCTTCCACCTTTCTTTTAGGTTGTCTGTGCCATGGCTATCTGCGGGTCTTAGTTTCTTTCCCAAGTGAGATGACTACAGAGAGAATCTATTTCATCCCATCTTTGGAGTTACTGTGTTGTTGATAACCAGGCTAATATCGTATCTCAGAAAGCATATTTGGACTTGGTGCAGAAAGACAGACTACCTTTTTGTTGTTGCTTATCAAGAGTAGAAAGGCAGATAGAAGCAGAGCAAAGATAGAAATGAGCAAAGAGTAAAAATTGTCCCAACTAGCCCAAGTCAGAACTTGAACACATGAGCTTTTATATTTTATATTTTTATAAAAAATAAATTGTATATTTCGCTTTTATATTTTATAGTGAGCGAGAGTCCTATTTTTAACTGTTCATTTAAAGAGCAAGTGTTTGGGGGGCGTATCTCTATGAGATCCCAGTAGCTCAGAAATTTTAGTCACTTTTTCCATTCAATTCATCCCAGCCTTTTCTCCAATTGACATGATTTGACTACAGGAAAACATGGCTGCTTATGAAAACCTGCATAGATAGCCTTCTGTCATATACCACATTCAACATTTGTACCTCACACCTAGAGCACACGGGATTGACCTATTGATCTGATGGGGCTCTCCGAACACATTGCAAACTAGGGAAATATTCTATTTTTCTAAAATGCTAGTCTTTAATTTGTAGGCTTAAAAAACACTATGTCACAGGTGGCTGGCCCAATTGACCCATGACAAACTACTTTAAGGAGAATGAGCCCATCTCAGCCCACCTGCAAGTAATGAACTGCTTAGGTGACTGGGTTGCAGTTAATTGGCTAATGAGCACCTGGACCTGATAAAAGGCTCCCAGACCTAGCTGAAGCTGGGTGGTTCTAGAGAGAGGAGGCTCACAGGGGGAAAGGAGCATGAAGGGAATAGAGTGGAACTCTGGGAGGGACCACCCAGATTAACTGCAGGATGCTCAGCCTGTGACACCAGGAGAAGAGCTATGGTTGGCAGGAAGGTCCTGACTCCAGAGAAGGAATCAAGGTCAGGAGTGCCTAGTGGACCTGCAAGTGAGACTGACAAACTCAGATGGAATCTGTCTCTTTGTTTAGAAGCCTGGGTGAAGGTCTTTCTTGTGTTTGAACTTCCTGCTGATAAATTCAGCTTCTCAAGAAGGGGGGAGGGTGTTGTTTGATACCTAAAAGCCACAGTGGACTTATTGATCACCCAATTGGGAAAATTAAGGCAGGCTGGTTTTTCTAGGGAGTAAGTCTCAGATGTTCACCTTTTATACAGTTAACAGCATCAGCCTTAACATCCCTTTTAAAAAGATGTTTAAAAACTTGTATCCTTCCATTCTTTCTCACAGAAAGAAAATGATGTCTTAACTGCACCACTGGGAGAAGTTATTTCAGCTGAATAATGTCTTCTAAACATTGACTCAACCCCTTTAGAGGCCAAAAAAATGAAGTGGTTGGCCCACAATGGCAGAGCTGGAATCAGAAGTCAGGAGTTCCTGCCTCCCAACCAAGGATTCTTTCCATAACAAGTGCCTAGATTTTAAGAAGTAACCATTGTGATTTATGATCATCTACTCTGACCTCCTGTATACCACAGGCTAGAGAACCTCACCCAGCAAATGTATAATAACATATAAAGGCAATCAAGTCACATTAAGCTCAGGAAGGCTTTCTTGAAGGCAAGTAACATTTTTTAAATGTTTTGAATATGTTGGGGGGTTCGTTTCTAATCCACGGTCTTAATGCACATTTTATTTTTTAGCAAAAAGAACAGGAGTACTTGTGGCACCTTAGAGACTAACAAAATTTATTAGGCTGTAGTCCACGAAAGCTTATGCTCTAATAAATTTGTTAGTCTCTAAGGTGCCACAAGTACTCCTGTTCTTTTTGCGGATACAGACTAACATGGCTGCTACTCTGAAACCTAAAAACACTTTAATATCAAGTTTAGCTTTTTATGCAGTTTTTTAAGGTTTTTCTAATGAAAAACATGTAGAAAGTGGGTACACTACAATTGTAGAACACAAACGCATAGTGCTGTTGGGACAGTTGTTTGGCAATCAACATGATGTGTATTTATAGAGAGAAAGCACTAAGTGAATAAAAACCCAACCAATTTCAGAAGAACGAGAAGAGACTTACTGTGGAGTGATAAGTTTGGCCTTTTAAATCTGTGTAAAAATAGATTATCTGTAACATATAGGGGATCTGTATTAAATACTATTTTTTAATTCTGATAAAACATTGATGAGGGATGTATTGTATACATAAATATATACCTACTTCTGTGCATATATGAATACATGCATACCATCCTCCTTTCCAAGTGGTGGCCATCACACTTCCACAGTATACTGATCCTGTGAGCCCAAAAACAAAGGATGTAGTTTGAGTCTCAAATTCTGATTTATTGTATGGTAAAGTTAGATCATTGTCCTGATCCCAGAGCTATATATTTATAACCCAACGGAGAAACATTAACAATAATAGCATAATTAACTAACTACTCTGAATTGTAGACTCTTGAATTCTAGAAGATTGAAATACTGTTATATAATGTTACAAGTTAAAACAACTTTGTGTAAACTTTTAATATATTTAACACACACACACACACACACACACACCAGCTTTAGTTTCTCAAGCAGTAGAATAACATGTCCCTTATGCTCATATGAACAGACCCACTGAGGTAACATAAGTAGAAAATGGTTGCAGGATTAGGCCCTACTGTAACATTAGAGCATCAATGTGTGTCATTGTGGCACAATATTTTTAATAGCTTAACTAAGTGTGTTGATAGCTTACTTCTAGGATTTATTTACTTTGCTGAGGTTGGGTATATTTGCCAATACATCTGAATACCTGTCTGTAAGGAAAGGAAATTTAGTAAGTCTAGATAATTTATTTTATCCAAATCCTCTGAGGAAATCTAGCCTACAGAAATACTCGCTGTTTAGAAACACTCGTTTTTCAAATGTGAAGCTTCCTCAAACTTTTTCAAATAAAATATTTTGATCATTTTTCTATGTAAACTGGAGATTAACTGCTTTCAGTCTATGCTCATGGCACTTCCAAAATGCTGTTCAAACAGGCATGCAGACCTCATCCAGATAGACTGTAGGAACAGTGAGTCTATAGACTATAGTACAGTCTATCAGGCAATGAAATGTTACTGTGATTCCATGAAGACCAAAAGGCTTTGAATCAGGACAAGCCTCATGATGTCTGAGCTGCTGTTTTCTTTTTAGATACCACTTCTGATGAGATTTTCCAATATCCTTTTATAAGGTCTAGAGAAGAGATATTTACTTTTTCTCAGTTAATAAAGGAAGTATCTGAGGCATGGGGCATATATCAAATGTGGATACGGTAGAATCTCAAAGATACGAATACCAGAGTTACGGAATGACCAGTCTACCGGAACCCATGGGGAACTGGAAACCAATCAGGCAGCAGCAGAGACAAAAAAAAAAAGCAGCAAATACTGTATTATGCCTGTATTGCATCTTACTGGTGATACTGGGAAACTGGAGTGTCTAAGGGAATTGCTTGTGTGACTTGTGGTTAGCTAGTGGGGCAAACCAAAGTCCTCTCTGTCTAGCTGGTTTGGTTTGCCTTAGAGGTGGAAAAACCCCAGCCTTGGGCTGTAACTGCACTGCTTTAAGCAATTTGTCCTAAATTGGCACTCTCAATTGGGTCCCACCAGAACCAGCATCGTTACACATGGTCAGGAGACAAGCCAGTGGTCGGAATCAGGAATTCAGAGGCTGGCAGGGACTTGGGCTGGCATGGAGCAGGCAAGGGATGGACAGGAAGCAGGTATGGCACAGCTGTGGGTGTGAAACACATTGAGCAACCACTGTGCTGCTGTTGCTACAGACTTAAATGGTGACTGGTCAAAAAAGCCAACAAATCAGGGAGCATATCACTTAGTGAGGGTTTATCGGGCCCAGCTGAGCTCCTTGGGTTGCTAGGCAACCAAGCCCTGAGGCAGCTGTTTTCCTGATAGTACCCCTTTCCTGAGGGCTCCTCCTAGGGCCCCTCAGCCCTGGCTTGCCAAGATACCTTTCGTGAAATTGCCACAGGAGATCGGGAATGTGAACATTTTCTTCTGGTTCCCAGGGCTTCTCTTCTGGCCCATACCCATTCCAGTCTGTCAGATACTGGAGTTTGACTCTGACACATCAGGAGTTGAGGACCTGATGGGCTTCATGTTCCTCCTGCCCATAGGCAATTACTAGGGATGGAGCGGGGGGGCAGGTCTACCAGTCAGGTAAAGACTGGTTGCTGAACAGTTTGAGGAGAGAAACATGAAAGACGTGAATCTTGAGGGATTCTTGGAGTTGAAGCTTAAAGGCCACAGGGTTTATTTGTTCCATGATCCAAAAAGAACCAAGGTAGTAGTGGTCAAGCTTAGCTGAAGCATGGTCTGTTCCCAGGTTTTGAGTCGAGAGAGAAACTTTATCCCATACTGCAAGGTTGGGACAGCTTGTCACTTTTGATCTGCGTAATGCTTATATGTTTCTTTAGAGGCAAATAAGTGTTCTTTGACCTACTGGTATTTTCTGGAAATGGCGGGCCAGCTCCATGGCTGCTGGGATGGAATCCAGCATGAAAACCAAAGTTTGGAAAAATGGAGTGTGTTGAATTGAAGCATGGGTAGAGTTGTTGTATGCAAACTCAGCTAAACACAGAAGTGGAAGCCAATCATCCTAATGGAAATTCAGGAACCTGGGAGGTACCGCTCCAGGGTCTGATTGACTCTTTCAGTATGGCCATCTGCCTGTGGATGGTAAGCTGTTGAGGTGAGGGGCTTGGTGCCACGAAGGTGGAGAAATTTCTGCCAGAACCAAGCAACAAATTAAGGGCCTTGATCCAAAATGATGCATTTTGGCATTCTGTGGTACTTAAAGATGTGCTGCAGGAAGGCTTGCACAGTTTCATGGGCAGATGGAACAGTGCAGCAGGGAATAAAATGGGTCAACTTGGTTAGGAGGTTCACTATGGTCAGGATAATTGAGTGCCCTTGGAAGTGTGGACCAAGGATGTAGAGGTGTGGGGAGGGACTGAAGGAGGCCCACAGGCTTGGCTTGCAGTTCCTTCATATGGGCACAGAGGTCACATGACCTAACATAGCTTTTACCATCCGTTCATAGGGTTGGCCCCAGACGTACCTAGTAATCAGGGTCCAGGTTTTAAATTGGCCACAACGTCTGCCAAGGGCAAGTCATGGCACAGCTTTATCACATGAAGCTGGGAGCTGCCCTCAGAAATGTAGAGATGATCCCTGCGATAAAGGAGGTCTTGTTGTAGATGAAACTTTGAAACTGGGGAAGCATGTGTGGTTCTTAGAGTTTGGCAGATTGGGGCTGCAAACCAGTCACTTGGAAGCAAGGACTAGGTAGTGGTCATCAGGTGACTAGTGATAGTCCCACAGACAAAGTGAGAGGGTTTACGGACAGTGGTGAGAGCTTCCTGCTCCACTGATGGCCAGGAGTTCTTTGTCCCACATGTCATAATTTCTCTCAGTGGTGGTCCGTTTCCAAGAGAAAAAGGCGCAGAGATGAAGCAACTGGTGAGGGCAGGTAAAATGCAAGAGGACTGTGCCTATTACAAAGTCTGAGGCATTGTCTTCACTATGAAGGCATTTGTGGAGTCTGGATAGGTCAAACTGAGGGCAGAAATAAGTCTTTTTCACGCGGTTGAAAGAGGCTTGCATGTCAGTGTACCAGATGAACTTAGCCCCCTTCCTGCAGAGGGATGTTAAAGGAGCTATCAGGTTAGATAATTCTTGGATTGATCACTGGTAAAAATTCATGAAGCCAAGGAACCACTGCCTCCTGAATATATTTGAAGATGCCTTCCACTTGGTGATGGCTGTAACCTTGCTGGGGTCTGTGGCAAGTCCTGCAGGAAAATGACATAGCCCAGATACTCCACAATATCCTTGTCAAATTCAAATTTATCAGGTTTTGCTTAACATTCATTTTGGTGAAGCTGATCAAAAACAGTGTGCATGTGGAATTATTGGTTCTCTGATAAAATGAGAATATCATCTAAGTAAGTGATTATGAATTGGTCAAGGATGTCTCTGAAGACTTCAATCATGAAATGATGGAAAATACCAGGAGTTTTACATAGACCAAATGGCATGACCAAATATTCAAAATAGTTGTAACTGGTTCAAAATGGAATCTTCCATTCAGATTCTGACCAGGTTGTATGCTCCATGCAGGTCTTTGTAAAGACCTGAGCTGAATGGAGTCTTTCCAGGAATTCATTTATGAGAGGAAGGTGGATGGAGATCTTGTTAAGGGCTTGATAATCAACATGAAGTCAGAGGAGGCTTCATTCTTGGCCACAAAGCAGGTAAGTAAACTTGCTGAGGAAGCTGAGGGATGGATGAACCCATTCTGGAGATTTTTCCTTAAGGTACTCCTGGAGGGCATGCAGGTAGGGTTTGGATAGGATGTATATGCATCCAAAAGGAACCTCTGTTCTCACTTAAAGGTCAATTGGGCAATCATAACTGCAGAGAGGAGGTAGCATGTTCACCTTTTGGTTGTCAAATACCTTGGTATATCCTAGGTACTTAGCAGATTCCAGGCACTGCTGAACAAATTGGTTTGTGACTTAATCCTTCAGGAGCTAGATCATGCACACAGATAGAAAAGCATTAGCTGCAGCTGAAGACCTACTAACAGGAGATAGATGGATATTCACAAAGTCAGGAGAATGGACAAGCTAACCTTGAGTTTCTACAGCTTCTTCCTGATAATAAAAAGTATGAGGTTTTTGCTAACAAAGCAAAGACAAGGAGACCTTAAGAAGTTTTTACTAACTTTGAAAAATACAAAAGTTAATGAGTAGGCAGTCCTAGGCATGTGAATTCTTGTATAGTGAAAATGATTGGTTAGTGTTTTTGCATAGCTACATTTTAAGTAAAATAACTGGTTACGCCATAGATAAAAGAAATCTTCATTTTAACTATATAATAAGGGTCAGAAAACAAACTCATTGGAACTTAACTCCAGAATACAGTTCGAGACCAAAGCTGCTAGAACTTTTTAACCCTTGCACAACCAGACTGTGTAGAAGCCGAAGCCCCAGACAACCCTGACTGGCCATTGGGAGACATCTGTTCGTTTTATTGGGAGAGGCGAGCATAAGATGCTTGGTGTGGTATTCTGTTGATTTGTTAATAAATACTTGTACATGTTTAAGGATATTCACTGTGTGAGGGCTCTTTCACTGGGAAAAGTCCTAGCAGACCCGTAGAGTCCTGAGTCCACCGGGAACGGGTATTTGCCTTGAGCCCACACAGGGATAAAGTTGGGTCCCTTATACCCTGAGTTCCCACAAGGATAGGGTAGGAGGTGGGAGCCCTACACCCTGAGTACTCACGAGGGAGGATAGGTGTAGAACTGTAAATTGTGCAGGTAACAGTACCTGAGCCTGGAGGGCTGCATTCTGGTCGCATAGCATGGCTACCTGAGCCTTTCAGGACTCCGTCAACATCTGAAAAGGGGGTGGGAGTCCTGATAGGGTTCATTCCGGAGGTTAGCTCCATGCTATGAAGTGAAGCCCCTGCTATCTTCTAGTAGCTGCTCAAACTGTCATGCACTGAGGTGTAGGCAGTGCAACCTAGTGGTTGGAGCAGAAGCAGAGGTGTGGTCAGAAGGCAAGCCAGTAGTCAAAACAAGGAGTTAAGAATCAGGCGTTTAGAGGCTGACAGGGAGTAGGACTGGAGCGGAGCAGGCAAGGGATAGACAGGAAGCAAGTCTGGAGCAGCTGTAGGCAAGGAACGCATTGAGCAGTCACTGCGCTACAGAGCTTAAATGGTGATCTGTTGGTTTTACTGACCAGTCAGGGAGCATAGTCATATAGTGAGGGTTTATTGGGCCCAGCCAAGCGCATTGGGTTGCTAGGCAACCGAGCCCGCAGGCAGCTGAGTTCCTGAGGATATCCATTTAAATGTCTTTTTTATTATTTGTTATTATGTATTTATATATTTTATTGCCATAGTGCATAAGAGACCCAGTCATGGACCAGGACCGTATTGTAATATCTTTGCTCCTTCGTCCTCCTTGTAATTTTCCCATTGTGCTGATGAATATGCACATAACATTCAGATCAAGGCTATGTGATAATGCAAGATGGATTGCCACTTTAATAATCAGCTCCTTCACCTATGACACACGAATTTCCATACTGTTCAGTAAAATGCCATTTTCTGTTCCAACCTTTTCCCCATATGTCACAAAACAGCACAGGGCAAAAAGAGGATTTCTCTCCCCATTCATTCCAAACCTACATTAAAAGCAGTCTGAATGAACTTCATCACATGAAAACTTGATATGTTTTGTTCAGCTCTGGTGGCAAGATGAATGCAGCTTCTTTCTCACTCCATGAAATATAACTGTTTTGTCTAAATACTCTCATATTTACCCAATGTGAAAATAATTCAGTCTTCATTCCGTTCCACATATTTCCCTCCACTGGACATGTGTGGACAAAACAAGAACAATATTTCAAGTGCAAAATCATGCTTAAAGGGATAAGATGGGTCCAGTGATATCCATTTCTATAAGGATTACACAATAAAATGGAGGTGGAAATACCTAAATAAAAAGAATACTAATTATGCCAGTTTTGGAGTGTAGAATTAAATTCTAATAAATTGTGGAATAATGCATAAATTGAAAGGCCTTCGCCTAGTAGTTAATTTGAACGAAAGCTACTAATGATTTTTTTAAGTCCTGAAAGAGTTTTTAAATGTAATATATTTTTTCCTCAGACGCCTTTAGTCATTGCCTGCCGATCCAGATTTAATCAGTTTCCTCTCTCTCTCTCTCTCTCTCGTAAGACTTTATAAAGCCTTTGTTGATTTGCAGCCAGTGAAGGTACTTTTAATAATTTATGGTAAAAGGGTTTAATTTTTAATAGACAAGAATGGTTTAGAGATACCAATATACTGCTGTGTGTAGTAAGTACAGTACTATACTCTGCAGAGTAGTTAGTAAAAAACAGGAATCTAGTCCAAATGTTATTGGAAACATGTTTATTTTATTACTACAATGAATGTATAATTGAAGAACCCGTCCAACCTGAAATTATTGTTCACACCTTATTTACCAAGAGAATAAAGTTCTTTTCAGCTTGTTACTATAATAACTCAAACCCATGCCCACCCCCATTGTTTTCTGTCTCCTGGGCTGTTTGGTTGCCCCAGCAGCCAGGAAAAAGCATATTAAAATGTGATATTACGCATTCATTTGCTGGATTTGGCTAATCAAGAAAAAAAAACTTTTGAACTGAAGGCTGATCCGTAAGGTGCAGTGTTTAAAATAATATTATTTGTATCAATTCTTCACCTAAGACTACCTGAATAATGGAAATTCTCAGCTATGTACAGCAGGGAGATTATTTTAAAATGGAGGCCCAGGTTCAGCATAGCAGGAGGGGGCGGCTGCTTTCCCCACTGTGCTGTGATCACAATGCAGGTAGCTGAATAAGCTCCTTTCTTCTCCTGCACAAGCAGATAGAACAGGACAATGTTGCACTTAATAAAGATGGAAATGATCATCATCGCCAAAATAACTCTTCCAATTCTGATCTCACTTACACAGGTTTTTATACCAAAGTATCTTCAGTAGAGTCATTCTTGATTTATATTGGTGTAAGAGGAAAATCATGCCCACTGTATCAAACACTACCAAAAATCTGATTTTATTGAAGATACCTGGGTGCCTCCTGTACTAAACTGTTGTACATGATAGCATAACTACAACACAGTGTAACTAGAACAGTGTATTGCTTATCATGCAGAATGATTGAAAGATGATCAGACTGTTGTTTCAATGGAAAAAATATACATTTTTAAACCTTGCTATTCAAAATGAGCCATTAAAAAGGTCATATAACATGCAATGGCCAAATGAATGTGCTAAGAATGATTTTATCATCATGGAAATGCTTGGATGCTTATTGGTGACATGAGTCATGTAACACGTAATTTTCACACAATAGGTTGTTAATAATGGATAAGGGTTTTCATTATATTATATGAAATGGAATGAACAATATTAAAGTTTGTTCTTTCACTGGAATCCTGTAACTTACTGTGGACTGAGATGCTTATAGTTTGGGACGCTCTACGCCATTACTACTAATCACATTTTAATGTCAAATATCAAAGTAGATGTTCTCTAGTCCAATGCAGATAATTATCATGGAGTAGATCCTACTCCTTGTTCCACAGGTATGTGGTATGTGAGAACTCTTTCCCATGCCCACTCCCACTGCAGAAGCAGCAAGGAAGGATCACTGCTAGCATTCAGGAAAGCACTGGGAACTATCCCAGCATATGGGCCCACACACTATTGTCAGCATTTTCAAAAGCCTGCCCTAGCTCAAGTGCCTGATGGGCACTGAGATGGGGAGCTTAATGCATGTTTGGGTACTTCAAGTATTTTCAGAATAGGAGTTTAGTCCTAGCCAAGGCCCCTGAACACTCTGGGTGCTGAATGCTCTCAGAGTATGTCTTCACTGCACAGTTAACCCAGGTGGTTGGCCGCTGGGTCTGAGCCACCCAGATTAGCCTAGCCCAGGTGTGAGCATCCCCTCTGCAAAGTCCTATCCACATTCCTATGTCCTGCACTCACCTGTGTGTGTCTGGGAGCATAATCCATTGTACTGTGTCCTGAGACACTCTAGGACTCTTTCCCAGACAATTGTCGTCCTAGGTGGGGAACTGTGGGAAGGGCATTGAAAGATTGTTGGTACTCAAATGATTGTTGCCTCCTTCCCCGTTACAAAGTGGGTGGGTTCCAGCTCGAGTTAAAGCAGAGCCTGAGTTCTAACTCATTGCCACATCTGAGATGCTGAAGAATGGCAACTGGCCACCCTCCCACCAAAATGGGTCCTAAATGCCAACTATAGCTAATTACTACTACAATGTTTTGGAGAACCATTGTACGTACACACACACACACACACACACACACACACACAGAGCAAAAACCCCACTATGTGTATTTTTATTATTTTATTGTTTTTCTTATCTTATTGTAACATCTGGGGATGGGAATTGTAGAGTACTTTAAGGTGTCCCAAATGAAAAACCTCTGACTCATTGAATCTTTTAACCAGAAAGATAGTACAAAAACCACCCAGGCTAGTTAAAAACCAGTCAGATGGCAACCCTTAAACTTATCCCCTATGTTTAAAGCACCTCCAAACATAGGTCAGAAGTTTTTCTGCATGGATGGGGGAAGGGTTCGCCTAAAACTTGGGACTGAGCCTGAGTTAATTGGGCAGTTAAAAGGTTGGGAACTCAATCAATGTTTTAAAAAGTGCTCAGTGGCCCCCATGTGCTCAGGAATTGGTTGTGTCAAAGGCAAGCCTAAACAGTGTGTACTGAAAACTGTTAAAATTGTAAGCTGTCACTTTCAGAGGGTTTTCCAGCTCCTCCTTGCAGGATGGGGTGGGGGGGTCCTCTAGGGATGTGTGTGATGGGGCCTAGTAGCTGTCAGTCTGCAGAAAGTCAGCTTATAGCAAGGCAGGATGAGTTGTGGCTCTGTTTTAGGGAGCAGTCTGCTTGTTTTTACTTGTGTGTGTGATCATTCTGAATTCTAAGAAATAAAATAGTTCCAATCTGCCAGCACAAGTGTTCTGTTTTGCATCTAACTTCTCTGTGTGTATGCCATGAACATAACATAAACCAGGAGGGGAAAGTTAAGCCCTCAGGAGCCAGCTACTCCTTGATTGCCCTGTGCATAACATACCCAAGAACTCCCCTCTAAATTGATTTAAGAAACAAATTCTCACATGAGAGAGAGGGTGGGTAGGAGAGAAACTGAAACCGAGAGATTCACAGACACTTGTTGCAGCATGGACAATAGCAGCCCAACTGTCCATATCCTGCCTAGAGAAAATGGGACCTTACTCTCACTCAAAGTATTTCAGAAGCATCTGGTTCTTGCCAAGTCTGTTGAATTAAGAGACAGAATATCTCTCAGCATTTAAGTGAAAGACCATTTGAGAAAGAAATGTTCAAAAACCCAATGGCCAAATAAAAGGAAAATTTGATGGCACTGTAATGATGCGGTTCTGGCGGGACCAACTGAGAGTGCCAATTCAGGACAAATCGCTTAAAACAGGGCAGTTACAGCCCTAGGCTGGGGTTTTTCCACCTCTAAGGCAAACCAAATCAGCCAGACAAAGAGGACTTTGGTCTCACCCCACTGGCTAACCACAAGTCACACAAACAATTCCCTTAGACGATTCCAGTTTCCCAATATCCCCACCAGTGCCACTCGTTATGGGGACAAATGGTTATGACAACCTATACCCCAGTAAAAGAAAAAAGGTTCTCCTGATCCCAAAGGATCAAGCCCCAGACCCAGGTCAATATACAAATCAGATCTTACCCACAAATCACGCTGTTGCCAATCCTTTAGAATCTAAAATCTAAAGGTTTATTCATAAAAGGAAAAAGATATGGATGAGAGCTAGAGTTGATTAAATAGAATCAATTCCATACAGTAATGGCAAGGTTCTTGGTTCAGGCTTGTAGCAGTGATAAAATAAACTGCAGGTTTAACTCAAGTCTCTGGAGTACATCCACAGCTGGGATAGGTCATCAGTCCTTTGTGTAGAGCTTCAGGTTGTAGCAAAGTCCCTCCAGAGGTAAGAAGCAGGATTGAAGACAAGATGGAGGAGAGGCATCAGCCTTTTTATAGTCTTTTCCAGGTGTAAGAACCTCTTTGTCCTTACTGTGGAAAATTACAGCAAAATGGAGTCTGGAATCATATGGGTGAGTCCCTGCATACTTTGCTGAGTTGCAGGGCGTATTTGCCTTCTCTCAATGGGTCAATTGTATAGCTGATGGCCCTTAATGGGCCATCAAGCAGGCTAGGCAGAGCTAACACCAACTTGTTTCGGATGTCTCCCAGAAGCATAGCATAAGTTTGAAATACAGACAGTATAGAGCAATATTCATAACTTCAACTATAAAATTGATACACACCTATAGACAGCATAATTATAACCAGCAAACCATAACCTTGTCTTAGACACCTCATTTGACCCCCTTTATACAAGATTTGGTGCCACTACAGGACTTTGGTTGCAACCATGTTCTACATGGTCCCAGTTTAAATTAATAACGTGACAGGCACTCTCACTAAATGTTAAATACACCTCTAACCCGATATAACGCTGTCCTCAGGAGCCAAAAAATCTTACTGCATTATAGGTGAAACCGTGTTATATCGAACTTGCTTTGATCTGCCAGAGTGCACAGCCCCCCCACCCCCACCCCCCCGAGCACTGCTTTACCACGTTATATCCGAATTCATGTTATATCGGGTCGTGTTATATTGGGGTAGAGGTGTATTACTACCTGAAGTGCAGTCGTTATTCCCTGTTATTAATTCATAAGTGGCAAGGCTAGAAGGGACAATCGTGACCATCTAGTCTGACCTCCTGTATAACACAGGCCATAAAACTCCCCCTAAATAATTCCTAGAGTATATCTTTAGAAAAACACCCAATCTTAATTTTAAAATTCCCAGTGATGGAGAATCCACTATGAATGGTTACCATAAAGAACAAGAATTTAGAAAATCCATCAGTCTTGCAGATGCAAATCCTGTGGGCTGAAGCAATCCAAAGCTCCCACAAAAACTAAAATCAGAGAAGACTCTGTATTTGTCACACACACAGCTTTGCGCCCATGAAAACAAGTAGCTTAGTCCTAATCAGAGTGATTTTACTTGCAAACTCAAAAATACTTCCCAGTGAAGAACACACAACTGTAGTGGATGTAAACAGTCCAGATTATCCAGGTTGTTCACAACATAAAACAACTTCTCTTCTTAGAATTTTGCAGATACTATGGTGGAATTGAAGAAACTTTTCATCTTCACAACCACAGCATAGAATTTCAAAAATTATTCCTGTAGAGTCCAATTTTCCAATGTGAGTTTCTAATTTGTGTCCTCAGATTGGTGCTTATATTACTTATGCACCTGGATGTTCAGTTAATGAGCCTATTTATCAATTTAAACCCCAAAAATATAGGATTTGTTCAATCTATATAGAAGCTCATATTCAAGAATTGGGCACATATCATGCATGTGCCTCTAGCTTGTGAAATATTTGCAGGCTTTATGGTGCATGCTTGTTCGTCAAAATGTCCATTAGAAGATTCCATACACGTCTTAAGGATACAGGCCACATTTTAATCAGCCTCAAGGCTAGTGCAGGTATAGTCATGTCTGTGCACAAACTGGGTAATAGGCTGTCTACCCAATGAGTGTATACAACCAAGTGTGTGCAATAAACCTATGGATGCAGTTTTAAAGGTAGGCTTTGAAAAATTTGGCCCTAAAACATCATTGCACCATACCCAACCAACATGTCCTCCTGAAACTTTTTAAAAACACAACAGATAGGCCTGGTAATTAATGGCATGCTCCTTGTTTAGCTCTAATATGGATAAATATGTTTAATACATGGGCCAGATCCTGAAAGAAACATCCATGGATTTCAGTGGGACTTGTGGGTTCTAAGTGTCTCTCAGGGCCCATCCAATTCCCACTGAAGTTAATAGAAAGACAAACCATTGATTTCAATGGGTCCTATGTTTGCAATTTTGCTCGTCTCAAAACAAGCATTATAACCATCCTCCAAGTATAATGTAATCAGAAGAATGCAAAGTCTTGTATCTACGTCCTTAACAGATGGTTGATAGGAGAAACAGGAACAAGATGCTTTTGTTAAAATGTAGCAATGAAACACGTTATTATGAGTGCTGATTGGTGAGGCGTACAAAGTTAGCTAATTAAAATCTCTTTCATAGCCAGGAAAATATTTGTAAAGGCAATGTGTTTTCAGCAGGAAGCAGTGTTTATTAAATATGTTCACAAAACAAATGCCCAACATTCTTCAAATATATATTTAAAACTGCATCCCTAATTAATATTAAGAAATAAAGCATTTGGGGTTGATGTCACAGCTTAAGGAATCTCTTTGTTTTCTAATCATATAAAAAGATGATCATTTCCTTTGCTGTACGGATTCTGAGCTCTCTATGTAAACTTAATTTAAGAGAAAATGAAAATCATCTCAATCGAAAGGTTTATTTTATTTACTTTAGCCATATTTGTCTTTTTAACATCAAATACTTTGTGCCTAGATGAATCAGCAATGTCCAGTCTGCAGAGCAGAGATTATGGTGACAAATATTCTGAGGTAAGATTTACCTTGGTATGACATTATTTTGAGAACTGCAGGTCTGATCCTGTGCCCATTGAAGTCAGTGGCAAAGGATCAGGTCCTATAACATCACTAGCATAAAGAAGGCTTGTTGAGACAACTTTCATGAAATCTATCCACTGGCTTATATGTAGTGTGTAAAGCAATTCATGGTTTGATTTTTGTGCAGTAAAACCTTGGGATTCAGGATGATGTTTATTTTGAATTGATTTTTACTTATGCAGTAAGAAACTGTCATACTTTTTATTCTTATAAAAGATGCATTACTAATCCCAAATTAATAAAGGAATGTTTGTGATGTTCAAATAATAATGATAAACGGAAAATACTATAAATCTGATGAGGTAAACGGACTTAAAGTTCTACCCTGAAAAGTGACTATAAAATATCATGTGGGGTCCATATTTATTGTGTCTCAATAGCTACCAAATCAAATTTACCTGGTTTATATTTACACAGTTTATATATATAAAGTGATTTTTTTTTCTAACTGCCCTAGAAGCAATCCCTGGGACCTGAGAGTCTATATTATTTTTGCCTTCTGCACCATCGCTAGTTATAAAAATTCTGCAAGCAAAAATATTACCTTAATTGTACCTGTGCACAGGGATCCTGGAAGTAGGGGTGCTGAAGGTGCAGCAGCACCCCCTGGCTTGAAGTAGAAATAACAACCAAATATATGGTTTCCACTTTCAGCACCCATGTTATAAAAATTATTCCAGCACCCCTGCCTGTGCAGCCCCTTTGTCTTCAGATTAGCCCCTTCTTTACACATTTCAGTGGGGTTGCACAGGTGTAACAGAAGACAGAATTTGATCCCACAGTTAGAAGTGAACAATTCTGCTAATGATGTCTGAACTAGAATAGACTCCAGCTTCCTCTCCAATAGCTATGCTTGCTCCTGCAGTACTGAGAGAAATAAACATTCATAAAAACTTATGGGCTGGAGTAGACAATGTTAATGTCTGGTTTTTAACTTAAATTTAATACCTTATTTGCAATGATCTGCTTTTAAGATCGAGAAACTTAACAACACAATTTCACAAAAATAAGATATGACTTTAACTGTGCGCAGAGAACATTGTTGCGTAAGAAAATAATTTTTAGATAGCCACTTTTCAGGGAACTTTAATTATGTCATAAAACAATTAATATACTGGACTCAATTCTCCATTGTGTCCAAGCACAGGGATTGGGTGCAACAGAAGTGGTTCTGTACTGGTCAGCTCAGCCATGAGATAAAGCAGTGTAGGAGCTCAAGGTCCTAAATGCCCCTATGCCAGTAGAGGATCAATGTAGCGGAAGAGAGCATTTTCCTGGCACAACACGTATGCCAGGAATGGAGGAGTGGTTCTGTTAGCTTTACAATAATTTGAAGTTCCCTTAGGCCAGGGGAATTCTCCAATGGCTGGGCAGCGTGGCCAGTAAGCTGGGGAGATGGGAACCAATGGAAAAGGAGACCAATAAGAAGGGAAACAACTGTACAGGAAGAGGAGGAGAAGAGGACAAGACAGCAGAAAAGCAAGTGCAAGGAGTAGGGAGAGAGGGAAAGGAACAGAACAGATGGAAGGGGAAGATAAAATGAGCAAAAGGAGACTGTGATTGACATTTAGGACAAAAATGGGTATCACTAAAGCAGATAAAGGTACAGAAATGCATTCCTAATTTTACTTTTCCATGTAAACAACTGCTGAAGTTGCCACAGGGATGTTCTCTGGGAAGAAATAGTCTACAAGACAATCAATCTACAAGGAAGAGTCCACACTCTGAAAAATGTTTGGGGAATTCGCATTCTAAAAGCGTTAGGAAAGTATATTCTTCTCCCCCGTGTCTGTGCCTACAGAAACCTGACAATTAACAACCTCCTGTATGTGATTTCTATGTAGACAGGTTATCATCAGTGTAAAAAGATGATTGTGTCATTATTTCTATTTTTAGTCCAGTGAAGACTTCTTAGAAGAAAAGCAGAGAAGTCTCAATTTTGAAGAACTGAAAGACTGGGGATCAAAAAACATCATTAAAATGAGCACTCCCACAGTCAACAAGATGCCAAATTCACTTGCTAATTTACCACTGAGGTTTGGAAGAAATGTTCAAGAAAACAGAAGCATTAAGCCAGTGGCTAATTTGCCTCTGAGATTTGGGAGAGCTTTTGAAGGCAGTATTTCTAGATGTGCTCCTAACTTATTACACAGGTTCGGCAGATCTCCGTTTGTTAAAAGTTCCATTCAGTCACTTGCCAACTTGCCACAAAGATTTGGGAAATCACTACCTGCCCACCTATCACAAGACATTCAAGAATCTGAGCAAGGCAATAACAGGTAAGTGTTTAAAAGCATGCTGAACGCCCTCCAAATGATAAATTAGCCAGGATTCAATCCTGCCAGCCTTACTCAAGCAATCTCAACTGGGTGTTTGAGTGAGAGTTTGATTTGCCTAAGTATGGAGAGCAGAATCAGGCCCAAAGTTCATCAAATTAAAAAGCATTACTATTACAGTCGGGATTTTTTTAACAAAATGTTGGGGTTTTTGGTTGGAAAATGCCAATTCATCTAAACTGAAAGGAAAGTGTCAGTTTTGATGAATTTCTCATTTTAAAATGTTTTGAAATTGTTGAAGCTTTCCATGGCAATATTTTCAAAATGAAAAATTCCATTGTTTTCCTTTTGAAACAATGTGTTGTTGTGATATTTAAGCAGTTATCATAAAAATTGTTTTTAAAAGTCAAAACCAAATTTTTTTTAAAATGTCAAAAAAAAAAAAAAATTCAATTGACCTGACCCCAAAAATAAAAAGATTGGTTTGGTGACTTATGAAAACTTTTGAGATTTCAACTTTTCATCCTGATTCAAGACAGGAAATATTATTTTCAAAATTTTAATTTTTTCCTGTGGCAAGAAAGTCATTTCCTCCTCAACTCTTATTATTATTTGGAACAACTATTTTCTACTGTGAATTTTATTTTTACACCCAACAATAACTCCTTAAAAATATCTGTAATCCAAACTATTTGTTAATTTGGGGGCCTGATTCTGCTTCAATTGTCTTGCTCTGAAACCACATATTTTCCTGCATGAAGCAGAAGAGAAGTCCAGTTCAGAAGCATTCACTGCAGAACAAGACAGCCAGTATTTCTGCATCTGCCGTTTTTCATTCTTCTGTGATTGACTGACCTGATTATAGCAGATTTTGTTTTGTATTTCTGACCTTTTAGGAATCTGTATTCAAACAACTATATTGAAAAGGAATCAAATGATGAAGACTCAAACCAGAAGAGCTGGGATCTACATTTAAATCAAAAGATGATGTAAAGGAAACAGAGGTGCAAAGAGAAATCCAGACTTACCTTCATAATAATATTAATACTATTGTACCGTGCCTGTTGCTGTGCAAACATTTGCAGTATATTGCAATGATAACGGTAGTGGTTGTTGTACTAGTTCACTTCAGTGGCAGGATATCATAAATGTTAATGATTGCTGCCTGGTTGATGTCCTGTCTGTTGTAAATTTTTGACGAATAGTTGTATTGTATAACTGGAAGCATTTTAAGCAAATAAAAAGAGGTATACTACAACTAGAAGGAGCCTACTATGTGACTAGCAAACAGAAACAATGCTGGAAGGAAAAAAGCCTATTGCCATCTTAGGGCTGGTCCACTCTAACCCCCCAGTTCGAACTAAGATACGCAACTTCAGCTACGTGAATAATGTAGCTGAAGTCGAAGTATCTTGGTTCGAACTACAAGGTACTTACCGCGGGTCCACATGCGGCAGGCAGGTTCCCCCGTCGACTCCGCGTACTCCTCTCGTGGAGCAGGAGTACCGGTGTCAACGGCAAGCACTTCCGGGAACGATTTATCGCGTCTTGACAAGACGCGATAAATCGATCCAAGAAAATCGATTGCTTACTGCTGACGTTATAGACGTACCCATAGTGTCTTATGTAGCCAAAGAAGTGAATGAAAAAAACATATACATGGAACCATCGTTGTTGTTTGAGACCTTTTTGGATATAACTGTTAAGGTGACCACTGACATTTTTGCTGTAAATTAAATGCTAGTTTCTTAGATCCACACAGAGGAATAGCATCTATTGTTGTCTCTTCATAATGCAATTACAATTTTGACAATATTTTGCGATAATACCCTCTCAAATATCCTGAGGAATCTGAACTGTAAACATTCTGTTTCCTCTGCCAGACTGAATCACATTAGAACTACCAGACGCACAGTTGGAAAGAGCTATTACATTCTAACCCCACCTTTTCACATTGTACATTTTCTTGCTTAGACTTTAATCTGACATTTCAGTTTGAGCCACATTTGAACAACATCAGTTGAAACATTCTAATTATATGAATAGGAAAAAGAATGGATCCCTTTTATTTGTGCTCTGATAATTTCACAGTTAGGGCCAGATTCTGACTTGCAATCAGCCCCTTTGCACCATTCCAAATTCAATGGGGCTACTTGCAGAGTATGGTTCTACTTACCTTAAGGGTGGCAGAATCTGACCCTAAACAAACAGAGCCCCTGCAAAGTGAGGAATATTTAGGTATTACATATAAATTCATCCAAATTCAATAAACTCTTTGAAAGTCAAAGCGTGTGTGGGTATTTTTGTCAGCAGCAAAACATTGTAGGTTGAGATTTTCAAAAAGAGGAGCCTAAAGTCAGGCTTCTCTGTCCAGTTTGGACACCTCTGATTCTGCGCTATGCTGAACATTCCCACTGAAGTCAATGGGGATCTTCCCCAGGCATTGTGTAGAACTCCTTGTAGAATCAAAGAATATAAATGTTCTGATCTTTGCAGTGTTTTTTTTTTTAAATGAAATATATCTACAAACTACTGGGAGAGCAAAATCTTGGTCATGACATACAGCACAGAAATGTATCAGATTTAAGAGTTGTCATAGAAACTTATTCTGCCATGTTCATAGTTAAGGACATTGGTCAGCAAAGTGTACACGTAAGGAGAAATTCTGACTCCACTGAAGTCCAAGAGAGTTTTGCCATTCTCTTTAAAAGGGCCAGAATTTCACCCTTTCTGTAGTCAGGAAAACCATGGAATGTGTTACTGATTTATAAGTGAATCAGCATTGGAACTGAAATTCCTAAAATTTTGAGTTGTGTACTGATCCTTCAACACTTCTGGCACATCAGGTGAACAAAGAGCAAACAACATTTGCAAGAATCCCTAAGCAGCAATAGCAACTGTTTGCTTAAGGGACATACCACCTAGCAACAAGGTCAGATTGGTATTAATAGTGACTGCAATGGGAGAAAAGCAGTAGCCTGAAAGCAGTCCCTGCTACAAGTATAAATAGGATGCATTCTAACTACAGGCTCTGCAGCACAGATCCAAGAGAGGAGGGATGTTGATTTATTTCCGCCCAGCAGATAAAAACCTAGGAGCAAAGTACATAAAGGAGAAATTATGTGATGCTATGCAAAATTTTGCTTTGGTCTGAGAGTGTGTGAGCCAAGAAAACAAACACTGGCTAGTGTAAAGGGACGAGAAGGAGCTACATACTTAGCTCTAGCTATTACTCACCAGATTATTTATTATCCACATATTGATATTATTCATGAATTGGGAAAAAGCAAGAAAGGGATTAAAGTAAATCAAGTAGCAGACCATCCAAACTCAAAGGGATTAATTCTAGTAGGGTTCAGAAGCTCCTATCCTTTTCTGCTGCACAAACAATATTTATGCTTATCATTAAACTCACCAGGCAAAACCAACAGGCTCACTTGGAATTCCTACCTGAGCTTATAAAGTGGACAGGTGACAATTTACTGCCAAATTTAAAGGTCTGAGGCCTCAGCATGTGGTTGATTTCCATGTATTGTTTGGAGAGATTTAGTAGAGTGTAAAAAAACAACAGTTGTACCCAGAAGAAGCCATAGACTCTCAAGCATTTTTCATCAGGGCAGGAAACCAGTCTCTCACACTTCCCAAAATGCAGAGGGCCAGTCACTCTCCTCTGGTCTTTGGAGCCCCAATGATTTACACCAGCTGCAAAGCTGGCATACAACAACCTAGATTTTTTTAAAGGGTGGCACAGCCTAACATTTAGGTTTCACAAAAATAAGTTTTCACAAAATGTGAAATCAACAGAAATTTTAAAATTCCAGACAAAACTATTTAATTAAATAAATAACCATTCTGCTACACTGTTGTCATTGTAACCCAGATATCATTACATTGTGCTATTGCATAAAACCTTAACATGAAATTGACTCGAAAATGACAAAAAACAAAAATGAAATTGCCTAGTCTATGCTCTTTGTCCAACCAAAGAAAAATGTGTCTGGCGGGGGGAGGAGTAACAAATAGCATAAAACAGTGAAAAGAAAAAAGAAGAACAGGAGTACTTGTGGCACCTTAGAGACTAACAAATTTATTAGAGCATAAGCTTTCGTGGACTACAGCCCACTTCTTCGGATGCATACTAGTGAAAAGTTTCTCTGAAAAGTTTCTCTGAAGTTTCTCTGAAACTAGTGAAAAGAAAGTAAGATTTTAAAAATTGTTTCAGTTTTACTAATTGGAGCAGTTACTACACTAACACATGGTTATTTTACAGTACGTTATCTTTTAACCTGGCATTGTCCTTTTAACAAGTGATGTAGTGCTAAATTTTATAATGCAGGAGCCCTGCAAAAGTGATCTGAAGTTGGTAATGCCATCGCACGTGCTTCCACAATCTAGTTTATGAGTGATGTCATAAGATAAAGTACACATATTAAAAACCTAACTTACACTTTACCAGTAAATGTTATCTCATCAACAATCTGTGCAACAGCAAATATGAGATTTCAGACATTAATAATAAATACACATATCATATCAAGATAAAATACTTGTAACTCAATTATATGCCAAACTTTAAACTAAGTAGCAAGTCACATCCAAAGCGGACATGTAATTAGTCAAAAAGCCCATTGGTGGCGCATGTAAAATACTGTTTTTACAATATTAATATTCTCTGCAAACTTCAAATAAGAGCAAGATTCACTTGTATGCTCCAGCTACTTTTTGGGCACTACATAACCCCAATTTAATTGGCTGATCACCCCTTATCTTGATTGCCCCCCCACACAACATCCCAGTAGACCTGACATATATCCCACTCACCACAGCCCCCAACATCTCAGCCCCACGAGCCACAGCCCTCCCCACCCCCCAATACTCCCCACTCACCCTGTAGCCCACCAACAACTTGTTCCCAGCCCCTCGCTCATTACTCCCACAACCTTTCTGGCCACTCACCGACTCCTCCCCCAGGCTCAGCATCCCAGTCTTGTCCTGGGCTAGAGCTGTGCCTTCCGATCACGGCCACCCAGTGGTTCCACTTGCTCCCATCACCTGCCCCGCACTCAAACAACTTGGGCCAAATTTGAATGATGAGTGGCATTGCAACCTGGCACACAGGGTTACAGCACTGCTCAGATTTGATGTAGGCAGTAGTCCCTCTGTTATGATGGGTGGGTGGCTAGGCCAGCCCTGAACAGCAGTGCAACCCAATGCACCAGGCCACAATGCCATTACTCAAATTTGGCCCAACTAACTCCCCCCCCACATCATGACAGAGGGGTAGCTGGGCTAAACCTGATTGGCATTGCAATCCCGTGTGTCAGGTCGCAACACCACTCACTCAAATTTGGCCTGGCAGCCCCTCCATCAGGTATCATGATGGGGGGGATGTGGGGGGAATCCAGGCAAATCCATTCAGGCCAGGTTACCAATGGCATTGAGTCTTCCAGGGGAGTGGAAAGACTAAGAAGAGACACTGACCAATAAGGAGCCAACAGGCCAGTTAAGAAAGTTTGCCTGCTTCTTCTGAAGGTCAGTGCTGAGTAGGACTGAGGCAGAAGAGGAGCACAGCACAGCACAGCACAGCAGTATTAGCCCAGAACACCAAGGCCAGGCCAGGCTCTTTGCTTAAGCACTGCAGCTAAGTAGTTACCTTTTGTGTTTGTTAGTTTAGAGGGGCAGACAGACAAATCTTGAGTTTGTTGATAACTGTTTAAGACTCAGGCCAAGCTCCCAGCACAGGTTTTTCTGCTCCAGCCCAGCTGCCACACCATCCCTTCTTTTGAACCTTTGACCCACAGGTTGTCTGATTTATCCTTTACATAGCTATAGATAGATATGGGTTAAGTTGGTCTTGTTTCTCTGCCAAGCCCCAAAGCCACCAAAATGATTAGTACTGATATAGGTCAAGAGAAACATACAGAAGAAGGATCATTCTACTCATTTTCTTATGTTTAGAAAATGTGGCACTAAAGCAAGATTGTTACATTATCTCCGTGTCATGACATAGTTTTGTGGGCCTTAAACTCCCCCCCACCCCTTCCCAAACTGGTATGGTTCAGTCTCTACAGAAGAAACTGAGTAATAGAATGAACAGAAGAGCTCTAATGTAGGAAGGTAAAGCAATTTAATTATTCTTTACTTCAGCAATTCACTGACTGTTATTAATGGGTTCATCCACTTTTTGTGACACTTAGAACAGTGCGTACTCAACCTATCTTTGAAGCTTCTGTGCTCAGAGTATTTATTCCAGCTTTGAAGTTTCTGTGCTCAGGATAATCAAAGGTGATGTGCTGAGCCAGTGTACTACTTATCAAGTGCCGTTCACATCTTCTCCACAACGGCATCCATCCACACTCCTTTCTGCAACAGACTGAAAAGGAGCAGTGTAATTCAGTAGGGTGAAAGCCAGTTTATGAACCACCTAACAGAAGGACTGAAAACACTATGACCAGAAAAAACCTCCTGCTTGAGCTTCATCTCAGAGCTACCAAGTTTCAGCCAAAACTAGAAGGTAATCTCAGATCCCTATAATGCAGGGGAGAGACAGCGGAGAGTCCTGTGGAAATCTAGCATATTTATAATCCTCTCCACCACAATCTCCACATTCCATCTATTCAAAAATTCCTCCTCTTCTGCCCTCCACAGACCCATTCCTCCCAATTAATTATTAAAAGGCTCAATATTAGAGACAGAAGCAAAATCTTGCACTCTGTATTTTGCATGCTCATGTTACATCCAAGTGTGCAGTCTATGAAAGATCATGTTTAACTCACATGCTTTTATACTGTAACTTTTTATTCTTTTCCAAGTTCACAGAAAGGGAGAGCAGCAGTGCAGTAGAGGAAGAGGTTTGCTGGAATCACCTGTTTCTGGAGAGGTGCCCAGAGCAGGGGCACAGTGACCCAGATTTAAAAAATGCAGAAGAGAAAGCCACTAGTAGGAGCAGGAAAAATCATTTACAACACAACAGTGATTAATTTAATCACAGAAGGGGTGACATCAGTGGTTTCATAGAACCATAGAAATGAAGTAACACAGTTCTGGATCCAGCCCACAGTATTCTGCAGCAGGAACAGGGGAATCCCTAGAAACCCTGTGCCAGGATTGACATTTAACTACAGAAGTTCCTCCATAACCATCCTGATCTCACCTTACTGAGGACCACATTACAGATGTATGCACATCACCTTTATCCCTGGTGTAGAATAGCTGATTTGGCTTTTAAAATAAGAAATACTTCGGTAGTAGCCTAATGTATTAGCAATTCAGGGAGGCAATGATTTAGAGACATGGGACCAAATGTATCCCTAGAATGGCACTCACTCACAGTGGGGCTGAATTGGGCCGATGATGAGTTTTATTTGCAGGAGTTCATGAGCAAATGCAGAGAGAAATGTTTTAAAAACATCTGATATAAGAAATACCTCTTCTTTGGTTGCTGAAAATAAATGTTACCTTCATCTGATGATTAAAAAGTTCCTAAAAGTGCATAGCTTAAGCTACACTGTATTACTAACACGTAGATATTGATTTGAAAGGGGAAGTGGGACTGTTTTCCCATGACCCCTGGTGTAGAAAGAATTGGCGCAGGGAATGAAAAACAAGATAAAAGTATGTGATTGGTACTGACTTATACTTTGGCTGTAGCTGTGTTTTGAAGTGTATGCATAGTCGCTACTAGGGATTTTAATCAAATTCGGAGTGCTGGGATTTTGCTAGGAAATAAGAGGCCACCAGAAGTGCAAGAAGGAACCCTGATATTTCTCCTGTTGGGCATTTCAAATGAAACTGGGCACTGATTTCCAATGTCAGTAGTGTTACAAGAGAAAGCGGTTTGATTTAGATGCATATGAAGAAATGAGTTAAACCAAAATGAAGATATACACCAAGGGTAAATTTTACTTCAGTGTGGTGAAACCAGGTTTTAATTTGGCCTGTTTGGGTCTTGAAATAGAGAAGTGTGAATGCAGATGGTGCTGAACATCTGCGCCTTGGCTGGAAGCTTGTGCTGTGTTCGAGAAGAGCTGCGTCATGGAAACAAAGGGTGGAGAAAACAGCAACAGTTGTCAGCATGTATTTCCTGGGGTCTCTCAGGTGACCACTGCCATCTACTTCTGTAAAATTTTGCTTTCATCCTCTTTCCCAATGAATATATTCGATGGGCCTGACCTGCTAAGGTGATGAACAGCTGCAGCCCCTATTGATGTTAGTTGAGGTTTCAGGTGCTCAGAACCTCTGAAAGTCAAGCCATGTGCAAGTCTCGTTTGAAAGGCTGATTCACCTTATGCATAAATCCATACATTTAAAACTACCTAATGGGCTACAGCTAATGATTTTTTTAACATAAATAGACGGCATGGGACTGACTCGTAATGTACACATGGGTAGAGCTAAAATTACTCTACTGGAATCAATGAAGCGGCCTTGGTGTAAAAGCAAGATAGGAATCAGACCCTGGTATTCCAAACATTAATACTGGACATCTTTTCTAAAGGAAAAGGCTTTTACATTAAATAAACTATAGAATAATTAAACAGGATAGCATAGAAGCTGCTCCTATCCTTTGTGCAAATTATCCAATATGTGGACATAGACATTCAAGCTAAAATTATGTTAATGACCACAAAAAATTAGCCCAAACCATTTATTCGTATATAAACTTCACACTTTCAGACTCTGTGTTCTTATAGTAAGGTTAAGAAAATGGTACCGAATTATTTAATTAATTTCCCTTTTTCATAACAATAAAATACCAGAAGCTTGAACTAAAATCAAATAATTATAAAGCAGAGCGGGTTGTGAACACAGTTCTTATGTCTGCTCCACAAAGAAAAATAAAGGACTTTGTGGTTATAAAATCTAATACAGACACTTGCAGTCATGATTCCAAGCTGTGTGCAAAACTAGTCTACTGCCACAGGAGGGCAGAAGTCGCACTATTTTTAAACATGAGAAATGCTTTTGAAGCATCCAGTTACTATTTCAGACAGAATGAAGTATTGTTTTAAAATATTTTCACCTCATACTCAAGATTGGGATAGAAGACTGCTGATGGAGGCCCCTGACTTATGAAAATGCTAACACATATAAAGTTATTTTTACACTGGCTAGCTTAAGACTTTGCCATAAATGAAGTCTAGTTATATTATTCTTTACATTCTTACACTTTAAAACCATTTCCCAAAACCTGGAACTGAAAAAATATAGGCTGCAGAACCACTGTGTTTGGCTACATACCTGTAGGGATTATTCGGCAATGCTGTCTATCTTCTATCTTTTGCCACTGGCATAAGTATAATAATGTATATCACCTTTGTGTAATACCACTTTTCTCACTAAAAAGCAGTCTGTTTCAGCTTCCTTTTGAACACTGAAGTGTGTATGATTCTCTCCACATAAAGAAAGCAAAAAATCAGCACCAGGGCAGGATAATGACACTTCAATAGTTTCCCATCTAAATCCTGACATTCACCTGTTTCTTTTATCACACCTGGGGATAAGTCTGAGTTTGCAAAATATGTTTTCTCTTGATTTAATTTAAGAAACTGTTTTCCCCATTCGGTCATTTCCTTCTAAATAACAGAAACATTCTTTTGTTTGATGAGAAATGATCATGCTTTTTTCTATTTCCACTGATTAAAATATATTACGCCACATTAAACTCGTTCAGTTTTAATCAGGTTGGGTGACAATTTAACTTCTGCCACCACTCCTTTCTTGGCATTTTTTGATCTTTTCTGCATTAGATAATGGTGAGTTTGAAATGGCTGGGACCTGAGAAGATACATCTGCCAGGGTGCCTGAGTTATTGCTACTCAGAGATGGATGACTATTCTACTTGCCATTCAGATCTGCTAAGACTCTTTATTTTTTCCTGATCGCTTCACTTCAGCATTACAGGCTAGATGATGCTAATAGCCCAGAGCCCATAGAAAGGGGTGATGTGGAACTACACTAACATGGAGGAGCCACTAGGAGGCATTATGGCACAGGGAGGCAGAATGCCTCCTTGGGCTGTGGGCAGAGCAATCTGCAACATCTCCTTATGGGGCTCCTCCTTCCCCACTGCCCAGAGCAGTCAGTCTGCTCTGCTGTCTGGCACGCTTGGGTTTTGGAGCCATGGTTTTGCCTTTTCTTTGCCCTGCTTTTTTCCCCTTTCCACTGAGTTGCGCCCGGTATGGGGAGCAATTTGACAGTAGTTTTTGGGTTGTGGGAAGACAAAAGTTGCAAAGCCCTAAGGGCCTGAGATGAAGGATGAAAACATCCCCTTAAGTAATCCACAAGAATGGAGCATCCCCAAATGAGCAAGCCCCTGAAAAGAGCCAGAGTGAGCCTAGGTGGAAATAAGAGCTGGAAAAGTTGCTGTGGAATCCCACTACAGCCATTAAGTGCTGTAGCCTGCGGGACAGCTGTCAATTTGTTCAACACTGTTTCAAAATCATGTGGAAGGCACGATTTCTCGAGTCTTTTGAATAGCCTGGAAGAAATCCTCAAATTTTCATATTCTTTGAAAATGCTGCCTCATCACCATAGTCCATTTATCCAATCCATACTTCTTTAACTTGCTGGAAAGAATACTGTGGGAGACTGTATCAAAAGCTTTGCTAAAGTCAAGGTATATTAGATCCACTGCTTTCCCCATATCCATAGAACCAGTTATCTCATCATAGAAGGCAATCAGGTTGGTCAGGCATGACTTGCCCTTGGTGAATCCATGTTGACTGTTCCTGCTCACCTTCCTCTCCTCCAAGTGCCTCAAAATGGATTCTTTGAGAACCTGCTCCATGATTTTTCCAGGGACTGAGGTGAAGCTGACTGGTCTGTAGTTCCCCGGATTCTCTTTCTTCCCTTTTTTAAAGATGGGCACTATATTTGCCTTTTTCCAATCATCCAGGACTTCCCCCAATCACCACAAGTTTTCAAAGATAATGGCCAATGGCTCTGCAATCACATCAGCCAACTCTCTCAGCACCCTTGGATGCATTGCATACGGCCCCATGGACTTGGGCACGTCCAGCTTTTCTAAATAGTCCTTAACCTATTCTGTGGGCTGCTCACCTCCTCCCCATACTATGCTGCCCAGTGCAGCAATCTGGGAGCTGACCTTGTCTGTGAAGACAGAGGCAAAAAAAGCATTGAATACTTCAGCCTTTTCCACATCATCTGTCACTAGGTTGCCTCCCCCATTCAGTAAGGGTCCCACACTTTCCCTGACCTTCTTCTTGTTGCCAACATACCTGTAGAAAACCTTCTTGTTACCCTTCACATCCCTTACTAGCTGCAACTTCAATTGTCTTTGGCCTTCCTGATTACACCCCTGTATGCTCGAGCAATATTTGTATACTCCTCCCTAGTCATCTGTCTAAGTTTCCACTTCTTGTAAGCTGGGATGGTTTGTTCCTGCGCCCTGAATAAGGCTTCTTCAAAATACAGCCAGTTCTCCTCGACTCCTTTCCCCCTCATATTAGCCTCCCAGGTGATCCTGCCCATCAGTTCCCTGAGGGAGTCAAAGTCTGCTTTTCTGAAATCCAGGGTCCATATTCAGCTGCTCTCTTTCTTCCTTTTGTCAGGATCCTGAACTCGACCATCTCATGGTCATGTTGCGCAGGTTGCCACCCACTTCTAATTCCCCTACCAATTCTTCTCTGTTTGTGAGCAGCAGGTCAAGATGAGCATGGCCCCTGGATGGTTCCTCCAGCACTTGCACCAGGAAGTTGTCCCCAGTACTCTCCAAAAACTTCCTGGATTGTCTGTGCACTGCTGTATTGCTCTCCCAGCAGATGTCAGGGTGATTGAAGTCCCCCATGAGAACCAGGGCCTGTGATCCAAAGAAAGCCTCGTCTACTTCATCATCCTCCTCATCGCCCACCACGACATCACCCTTGTTGCTCTCGCCTTTAAACTTAACCCAAAGACTCTCAACAGGCTTTTCTCCAGTTTCATACTGGAGCTCTGAGAAATTATACTGCTGTCTTACATACAGTGCAGCTCCTCCACCTTTCCAACCCTGCCTGTCCTTCCTGAACAGTGCTCCAGTCATGTGAGTTACTCCACTAAATCTCTATTATTCCAGTCACATCATAGTTCCTTGACTGTGTTAGGTCTTCCAATTCTTCCTGCTTGTTTCCCAGGCTTCTTGCGTTCGTGTACAGGCACCTAAGATAACTAGCTGATTGCCCTACTTTCTCAGTATGAATCAGGAGGCCTCCCCTGCTGCACCCTCCTCCTTGTGTTTCCTCTTGGTATCTCACTTCCCCACTTACCTAAGGGTTTAGGTCCCCATCCCCTGGTGAACCTTGTTTAAAGCCCTGCTCACTAGGTTAGCAAGGCTGCTTGTGAAGATGCTCTTCCCCCTCTTCGTTAGGTGGATCCCATCTCTTCCTAGCAATCCTTCTTCCTGGAACAACATCCCATGGTTGAAGAATCCAAAGTCCTCTCTCCAACACCACCTGCGCAACCACACATTTACTTCCACAATGTGATGGTTACTACCTGGACCTTTTCCTTCAACAGGGAGGATGGATGAGAACACGACTTGTGCCTCAAACTCCTTTATCCTTCTTCCCAGAGCCACATAGTCTGCAGTGACCCGCTCAAGGTCATTCTTGGCAGTATCATTGGTGCCCATGTGGAGAAGTAGGAAGGGGAGATGGTTGAGATGGCAAAAAAAAAAAAAAAACAGATCTGAAAGGTGAGGCCCAGAATGGGGTAGCATCACAATCTTTTCCCCACAATCCTGGGAAGACCTACAAAGGATTGATTTTTCCCAGGGTCTGGCATGGGCCAGTGTTCTCTGTGGCATCATTCCTTTGCCAATCTAGCAGAGAATAACCACCATCGTTGTGCTGCCAGGAAAGTTGATGAAGTCCAAGGGGGCCAAGAAGCATTGCAGAGGGGGATCTAAGGAGCTGAACGCCACGGTCATTTATGGGCAGGCAAACCTTTCCCCTGAAATAACAATCCAATAGAAAAATCCTGTGAGGAGAACAAATCTTTGACTCTAAACAATAAGTGAAGCTTGTTTTAGAGCAGGTTAAGAAATGTATCTGCAGTCCTCACAAATCCCTTAGTAGCAATTCCCCACATCATCCACTCAGGGGGTGAGGCCCCCCGACACCTCCCCTAGAAGAGGCCCCAGACAGAGCTCAGCGACAAACCTGGAGATCCATGGGACTCTAGAGACTGACTGACCCTGGCACCCCCAGGTAACATTCCTCCATTGGAGCACCACTACCACAGTCTCACCTGGCTGGAGTTTTCCCTGGGAGCTCTGGATTGTGCTATCTTTTCCGGGGATTCTCTGTGGGCATGGGAATGATGTGTATCCCCTTGGCCCTGCTCACTTCTCCCCTGGACCTGACTCCTGAGCAGTTACATCCCCCAGAGAAGATCGCTAATCCCTGAAGAGACCTTGGGGTCTCTTAAGGGGTTGGAGTCATGGAGGCAGCTGCGCCCCCACTTCTGTGCAGGAGTTGGCGAGATCCACATGTGGAGGATCTTGTTTATATGTGGATTGGGGAGGGGGGAAGTGGGCACAATCTGGGCATATTTTTTCAAAACAACATGCACATTACAAAAAAAACAGTACGGTTTATATACTTAATATCTTAAATACCAAATCTAAACCTTTTATAATCTCTTTACAGTAGAAAAAGCATAGTTCTTCAACACTGCATAATGAAAAATAGGTGAACAGATTTTGCTCCAACTTTCTACAACTTTACCTTTAGGTTCCGAGGAAGCATGAAAAATTTGCACCACAAATAAGGACTTTTCAGAAAGTAATTAACATGTGAATTGGGGGAACGTATAATGAAAGTCTCAAGTAACTTTAACTACAGCATTCACTACCAAGTAAATACTATAATGTAGTTCACCAATCCATCCAGGTGAAAAGTAATACAGTGTTCCAAAAACTGCAGTGAACTGGCGACTAGTTCTTCTGAATGATAGCATAAAAGTAATTGTTATGCCTTAAGAGGAGCTGCTTATTTATTATCCCTTGCCAAAGGATTGCTTCCAGTTTTCTTCCATCTTCTTTTCCAAAAAAAAAGTAGAACCTCCTATTATCCCTACCCTGTCCGTTAAACACAAAACAGAACAACAGTTTTCTTCTTAATCACATCAGATTACTTTGGCTCCAGTTCAACTACAAGACAAACATTGAAGAAAGAAAGCAAAGTAGATCAAGAGACCTCTGGAGCTCTGCCAAGCATAGGAAATTGCCATACTGATTCAGACACAGGGCCCATCTAGTCCAGTATCCTGTCTCTGACAGTGACTAGCACACGGTCCTTCAGAGGATGGCATAAGATTCCTGTAGTAGGCAGAAGGAAAGAACACTGTTGTTTCTGGGGCCAGGCTATAAGGAATAATGCTTATCAGAAATCTTGCTGTCTTGGGGCTTGCCTATATTACAAAGTGGTGTGTACCTGATCCCATTTGTGAAGAATCGCCTTGTGTCAGCTCACTTGATTCTTCAGTCATTCAAACATGGTAGAATTTGGTAATGAACATGATTTTGTTTTGATCTACACTAACTGCTCACAGTCAGCACCAGGTCTGTCCACTTGATGCTTTCAATTTGTTCAAACATCATAACCTTTACTGTCTCAGGAGAAGTGGAGCAGGTCATCAGCTACCCCTTCCTTTACATCCTTCTCTCCAGATCCTGAGGGTACCAGTAACCACCTACAGAAAGACTGCTGCAACACATGCCTCTTCAAACTGCAGGGGCTAGTACAGTGATGCTGCCTACATCACAAGCTGTACTATAGTATATATCCAAAAGCTGCAACCATCTGTCATTGTGATGTCAGAGCCTACCCTGAATGCAGGCCAGTATATGCTCACAGGATACTGCACTGAGCCAGAAGGTAGGCTTGAGTTTACAGTTTTGCCCCATTCCGTTGCCCACTAGCCGTTCATTCTGCAGACTGACAGACACTGAGTTGGGGAGAAGGGGGACTGATCACTGCAAACTGGCCCCTTGGACGGAGAGCTCCCTGGAGAATGGGTTATCACAAATTTCGCAACACCTACTACATTTTAAATTCATACAGATCTTTGTATTCAGTCAAAGGAAACAACAGGTTTAGCATTCTTCAGAATGTTCAGTATAATTTCTATCCCTCTGTGCTGTTTGTAACAACCCCTTAGATTAAGGAAGCCTGAAACCAATTGTATTTTTTTTAAATCAATTCTTTCACTGTTCTGTCAGGGGAGGACACTGGTTTATTATAGTAGGGTTGGTTAAATGCCAGGTTGTTGATGCTGGGCTACTTTTTTTTTTTTAAACAGATTGTAAAACAGACTGATGTTTATTTGGTGGGCAGTGCAGACGGTAATACTGTTAGTTATGCGGGTCCTGATTCTCTTCTCTCACGCTGGTGTAAATCAGGAGTAATACCAGTGACATCAATGAGGTTAGGCAGAATAAGATTGGTGTGTATGATCAGAAGTGGGCCCTTTATATTTGTGAAAAACAAAAAAGGCATGGGAGGCGACCAGGCAAAAGTTAAACCAAACCATCTTTTGCCCCCAGCAAATCAATTTCCTTAAACAACACTACTCCCACATACAATTTTTCTCGGGGGAGAATCTTACCTAAGGGGCCCCTCCTACCCTGTGTTTGTCTTGTCTATTTAGAATCAAAATTCTTTGAGACAAGGACTGTCTCTTACTGTGTGGTTGTACAATCCATCATTCAATGGAGCATCTCAGTGCTACTGGAATATAAATAATAATTATAATAAGGAGGTCCAAGGTGCAGCAGCTACATCTCCCAGACCAGGTAGCCCAATCCCACCCTAAGGAAGAAAATACTAGCCTTGAATGTAGGGGAGGGGACAGCGTGTGAATGTATGAAAGAAAGAAGCTACTATCCTCCTCTCTAAAGTCACTAGAAACTCCCGGGAGCTGGGGAAAAAGCTAGTCTCATCCCCACTAGGTAGACTGGGTGTTATACACTACCAGATTTCCCCAGGATTTCAGTGATTGGGGGAGAGCAAGAAACAGGTGCTCAGTGACTCAGAATGGGTAGACAAGATGGGAGCTAATATTAGGCAAAGGAGTTGGTTTGAGGTATTACTTTACACTGAACTAATACAATTTTTAACTCTCTCTAAAGTGATTTTATCGTGAGTCTTACAATGTTAGGTGGTTTTGTAAAGTCCCAGCTCCTGGAGGAAGGTTGTTAAGTGGGAATCTCAGCCTTCATTTTAACAAAAAAGTAACCTTGTAGCCCACCTAGTTGCAGAGAAGAGCTCATGTGACTCATGTGCAAAGCCAGAAGGTAAATATAAAGCACCCAACATTATTTTTTTTAAGATCTCATTAAATTTATGCCAATCTCATGATTTGCAGAGCCTGGCATGATTTTTGAACCCTTGGGGTTGGCAATATTGTAAATGAGGGAGGTCTTCAGCAACAGGAATGAGAATCTGGAGGGAGGGAATGGGGAAGCAGAGGAAAAAAGGGAATATGGGGTAGAGACTGTGCTGTCCCCTACTGGGGCTCCTACATAGACTCTGGGATTGAGGCCCAATTCCTCTTGCTGAGAATTCCCCATGGACTAGAGAGGCTTGGAGTAGGGGCTGCTGCCCCAGCCGGGGATTTCCTCCCAGATAATGGGGATTTGGAGGGGACCCTGCTGCCCTTGTTGGACAATAGGGCCTTGGTGGGACCCAGTGTATATGTGTGGGGGAGAGGGATTCCCCATGGACAATAGGCCTTGGGACCCTGTGTGTGAGGGGGCACCAGAGACCAGTGGTTTTCAACCTTTTTTCATTTGCAGACCCCTAAAAAATTTCAAATGGTGCAGACCCCTTTGGAACTCTTAGACAGTCTACAGACCCCAAGGGGTCTGCAGGCCACAGGTTGAAAACCACTGCCATAGACAACAGGACTGTGAGTGTTGGGGGGTTCCCCATAGAGAATAGAACCTTGGGGGAAACCTGTGAGTGTTAGAGGATTCCCTATAGACAATAGGACCTGGGGGGGTCCCTGTTAGCGTTGGGGGTTCCCCAGGAACAATAGGGCCTTCACGAATCCTGTGAATGTTGGGGGGTTCTCTAAGGTGACCACCTTTCCAAAAGGAAAAGCAAGACACAAGCAGCAGCTCCAACCCCCTCCATGGCCCCATCCCCAGTCTCTCCTCTTCCCCCAAAGTCCTGCCCCCCGGCCAGGCTGGATGATGGAGCCAGGCCTTGCTAAGACCGCCCAGCAGCCCGGACCCTCCACCTGCCCTGGGCGGGAGGCAGGGGTGCCCAAGAGCAGCCCCCAGCCTGTGTCTCCAGCCCCCAGGACGTGCCACCCAGGGCAAATCTGGGAATCCGCACAGTGGTCCTGGCTCCCTGGGTGGCTCTCATTACTGCCCGGCTCCAGCTTCTGGCTGGGACAGGGTTAAGGTCTTGGAGGGAAGAGGAGGAGCATGGGCTGGGGCCTCATGGCAAGGGGGGGGGGNTCGGCCACCCGCCCCCCCCCTTTTTTGTGCCCCCCTGCTCCCGGCCCCGCCCCACCTCCCCCCCTTCTGCGCCCCTTCCCCAAGTACCCAGCCCCGCCTCCCCCCCCGGGCGTGCCGCATTTCCCCCCCCCCACATTGCTTCCTATGGGGCCCCCCCGCTCACTTCCGCTCCACCTGCTCCCCCGGGTGCGCCGCCGCTCCGCTTCTCCCCCCTCCCTCTCAGCTGAGGGAGGGGGGAGAAGCAGAGCAGCGGCGCGTTTAGGGGAGCAGGCGGAGCGGAGGTGAACTAGGGTGCAGGGCGCAGGAAGTAATCGGGGGTAGAGGAACCACTCCCCGCTCCAGCTCACCTCCGCTCCACCACTGCCGCCTCCCCCGAGCGCCCGCCACTCGGCTTCTCCTCCCTCCCAGCCTTGCTGCACAAAATAGCTGTTTTGCATGTGGCAAGCCTGGGAAGGAGGAGGGAGAAGCGGAGCGGCGGCAGCGCGCTCAGGGGAGCAGGCGGAGGCCGAGTGGAGGTGAGCTGGGGCGGCGAGGGCACTTTTTCCCCATGTCCCGGAGACGGCGCCTATGATGACCGGTGCCAGAATGCCGCCCCTAGAAATGTGCCACCCCAAGCACCTGCTTGTTTTGCTGGTGCCCGGAGCCAGCCCTGGGCACCACCCCTGAGCCTCAGGCACGTGCGGAGTGGCATTGCAGGGAATCCGGGACATTTGCTGTCCCAGAGAGTCATTCAGCCCAGGACCAGGACTTGAAATGTACCTTTCCAGTCTGTCCTGCCTAATTAGGGACAGGTGGTCACCCTAGGGTTCCCCAGGGACAATAGGGCCTTGGGGGGATCCTGTGAGTGTTGGGAGGTGTCCCAGAGACAATAGGGCCTTGGGGAGACACTGCGAGTGTTTGGGGGGTTCCTCAGGGACAATAGAGCCTTGGGGGGACCCTGTGAGTGTGTGGGGGGTTCCCAGAGACAATAGGGGCTTGAGGCAACCCTGTGAGTGTTGGGGGTTCCCAGGACAATAGGACTTTGGGGGGACACTGTGTGTTGGGGGATTTCCCCAGGGACAATAGGGCCTTGGGTGGACACTGTGAGCGCTGTTGGGTTCCCCGGAAACAATAGGGCGCGGCTGCCGTGCTGGGGTTAGATTTCCCATAGATAATGAGAGCTGGAGGGGTCAGACTGGGGATTCCCCCTCAGTGGGCGGGAGCGTGATGCTAATTCCATCGTGCCCTATTATTGAGGAGCACTGCCGGAGTCCCGCCCCCGCCCCCGCCCCCGCCCCGGGCGGTGTGAGCGAGTGACATGCGGACTGAGTACTAGCTTCGCCCCTTGTCTCCGCGTTCCTTCCTGCCCGTCAATAACAAATCTTCGATTCTGATTGGCCATGGTGGCTCACCGAGTTGAAATCTGATTGGATTCTTCCACGAGGGAAGGCGGATCCAGTTTCCTATGAAACGAGAGTTGAGTGAGTGGGTCGGCTGAACTGGCCCCAGGGATGGTGCGTCACAGGATGCGCCGCTGAGGTTTCTAGCCCGCCACGTGGAGGGTCGGGTGCTCAGCGGGCTGGGGCTCGGTGTCGGCCGGGGACCTGAGGCTGTATGGCGAGGGGTGGGGCAAGTGGGTATGGGGCTGGTGCTTTTGCTTCGGGTAAGAGGCTCGGCGGGGGTAGCGGTCACGGGGCTGGGTGCTGTGGGACTGGCTGTCAGTCATGGAGCCCAGGCTGAGTCAGTGCAGTGCGGGGTGGGGCATGGTAGCACGAGCCTGGGTATAGTGAGGTTGTGCGTGACCAGTCTTCACAGTGGGTTCATATAGTTCCCCAGAAAGGGCATGGGGGTTGGACACATTGGGTGGTTCAGCTAGGGTCCATTTCTACTAAGTGGGGACCAGATTTTCCCCCCACTGGTAATTCAGACTCATGAACTTTTACCTGATCATTATAGACTTCTTGCACCAGTATCACTAGGAGGAGATTCAGGCCCCTATTTCTTATTTCTTTGCAAATTTCAAACCAACAAGTTGTTGGCAACAACTATGATCATTGGTTCCTTTGCAAGGTGGTAATGAATCTCATGCTTCAGCATGGGGTCACAGTAGTAGTCAAGTAGGTCCTCATGCATGAATGCCAAACAGAAGTGCACACACCAATTCAGTTTGCACACCAAGCACTCCCCATATGTATTACAGGAGAGGTTTTTTTTTTTGCTTTTCTTTGAAGCTTACCATATCTGCTACCATCTGAAGAAAAATATCAAACTATGAATCTGATCTGGCAGTTCCTGCACTATGTTCCTAGTCCATAAGACAGACAAAAATAATGTATTGTAAAAGTTGTCTAGACACAAGAGAAGCACTAATGTTTCTCACAAAGAAGAGTGAAATATTTGGTTCTCATTAACTTGCTGAAATGAGAGAGGGCATGTTGATAAAAATAAACCCCACAATAACTCTTGTTAAATTGAAGTTAAAGTTCACACATGTGTCTGTGGTGTGAATGCATATTGCTTTTCAAGAACAGTAGTGTTAAAACCTCTCAAAGAGGAGAAAATCAGAAAATGCAGTTAAAATTGCACCTCTCAAATCAGGCATCCTAAGTGCCCCCTAACAATGCCAGTTTACCATATTCCCTGCGTTACATATAGAGTATCAAAAATGGGGGCCACAGAACACAGGTTTAGTAATTCACCTCACACACGTCTCAGTAAGCATGATGATTTGAGCACTAAATGTTACTTCTTTTTCCTGTATGTTCTCTGATAGTATTGTTTGGGCAGAGACAGCTAGTGTCTAGTGACACTTGGGTAATTGGTTACTATATGGAGTCAGAGCCTAATCCTGTCAGATACTCAGTGCCTTCAGCAGCTCAGAAGAATTGGCCCTTAATGAAGGTGATGAATGGTTGCCTTCAGTACCCTGTTTGCCTAATCAGAAATTTGTGAAATTTTTGTATGTGTACTGTGTAGTCATAACATCAGAGTGGGGACCAAAGTTATGGGGATCTCTTCCCCCCGCACTGCTTTGTGAATTCCTGACATCTGATTTGGGGAGCCCTACTAATGTACGCTTCCTTAGGAGAGCAGCCCGTCTCCTGTGGAGATTAGGAGGTGGGCAGGAGTATGGCTTTGCCTGGATAAGTGCCTCTGCAGAGCCTTCTAACATTTCCAGGAACCCCACAGTCTCCCTGGGGTCTTATGCTTGTCCTGTGAGCCCTAGGAGCATGATAGAGTAAGAAGGGAGAACATCCCTGGGGTACAAAGAGCATAGTTGAAGCGCTGAGGAGCAGCACAGTGCTGCTGAGGAAGCAGCACATATGTGTCTTATGTAACATGCAAAGCTCCTGCTGTATTCAGCAGCAGAAGTTCCCTCTGATAAACAATGGGTGGAGAAGGTGAAGAATCGCTAATGCTTTCCAACCCCCATGTCCTCTCTAGCTGTGCCTGAGCCGCTCCTTTCCAGCCTGGATCCCTCTGCTCCTCAGAGTTCCCGCCTTCCTCATAGCAAGGAACACCCACTTCCCTCATGTCTGCCATAGCCCCAACTCCTCTGATCCCCACCTACAGACATAGTATCAGAGGGGTAGCCGTGTTAGTCTGAATCTGTAAAAAGCAACAGAGGGTCCTGTGGCACCTTTGAGACTAACAGAAGTATTGGGAGCATAAGCTTTCGTTGGTAAGAACCTCACTTCATAGTCTCCCTCAAGTTCTCATACGCTGCATATATCCTCTCTCTTCCCCATGTCCCCTTTCAGATGCCTTCTCCCCTTGTGAACCGCACACCCAGTGGTTTGGGGGGCTTCCAAGAGCATAGGGTGCAGATGGGGAAAGGGTGTTTGGCAGAGCTTAGGTGTGCAGAAGGTGGCAGAGGGGAAACACTACTGTCTTCTGCACCCAATGAACCTTCTGTTGTTAGTTGGGGGGAGTCCTGCTGCTGTAAACCACAGGAGGGTTACTCAGGTGTAGAAGGGAGGGAATACTAGAGCTTCCTCCATCTTGTCCGTCTGAACTTCTGCTGAGTGCCTCCACTCTGGCATTGGTCTTGGGGTAAAGGGCATGGAAACATCAGGGGAGTGAGGATCTTTTGAGAGGCATGAGGATTCTGCCAGGAGCAGTAGAGTCCAGGTAGGGAGAGGACACTCATGTAGTTTATGATGCAGAAGATATCCTATCCTATCTCCTAGAACTGGAAGGGACCTTGAAAGGTCATCGAGTCCAGCCGCCTGCCTTCACTAGCAGGACCAAGTTCTAATTTTGCCCCAGATCCCTAAGTGGCCTCCTCAAGGATTGAACTCACAACCCTGGGTTTAGCAGGCCAATGCTCAAACCAGTGAGCTATCCCTCCCCCCCAAAAATTGAGTGTAGATTCCCAGGCTCAGGGACTCTCCCACCTCACATGGTCCAGGCTCCAACCCAAACATCCCCACTGAAATTTTAGAGCCCTGACATCTGAGCCTGATGACATGGCCGAGCCACGGGTGTTTTATTGCAGTATAGACATAGGAGCCAGGAATTGAACCTACGACTCAGGAGGCTTAGGTCAGTGCCTTAATGACAAGACCATCTTTCCCAAGAAGGAGGGGGGAAGGACTTGTTGCTTTTCAGAGGGGATTCCTGCATTGTGAGCTTCATTGGGTGGAGAAGGGAAGCACAGGTGCTTACTCCCTGCCATCTTCTCCTGCATGCTTGAGTTGCTCCTATGAAATCCGCGTCGTAGCGCTTTGCTCTCTGTAAATGACTGCACAAGGTTCCAGGCAGTGGAGATTCCTGTATTAATTCTGTTACATCACCTTTCATCCCAAAGTGCTTTCCATGCTCTATAGTCTATACGGTATGTTCAGCATCACTGAAATGCAGTGTGCAAAACGCCGTCCACTCAGCACACCCCCACAAAAGTGGGAGGAGGAAAAGCTTGGCAAGGGAGCAAACTCCTTCTGTTGTGAAATGTGTCATGGGATCATTAATGTCTATACACAGCAAGCAAGACTTTGAATTTTAAGGATAAATCTGAAAAATAACGACTGAATCTTTTCAGAGTCCATATTCCATGGGAAGATTTTCTTTTCCCTGCCATTTGGTTAAAATGTATTTCTAGCTATTGTTCATTAGTTGAACAAAGCCATAGTGCTATACTTCTGTCTATAAACAATCTTTTTGTTCTTGTTTTACATTGTAATCTGATACAAGGGATCAGTTGCAGTATCAAAGTGGCCACTGTTTCCTCAGCTGAACAGTATCAGAGTTCAGCAGAAGCTACCCATGTTACTTGCTCAGACTGTATCCAGATGCACTGACTGATTCTTTTGATGAGTTCATCTTTTATCCATGTAGTTTCCCTGCAGACCTCAAAGTGCAAATATGAAGCATGGAGCTGTTACACGGCCTGCCGTACTACTATAGAGAAAGGGAGGGAACAGACATATTATCGAAAACCTTAGAGTCTAATGAGGCACTGACTCCGCTGCAAATTCCTTCACGCCCAACTGTGTCCCAGGATAGGTAAGAAATAGCTGGAAATGTGTTTTGCTGAAAATTTTAAAGTATTGGTGCCAAACTCTGCTCCCACTTACACTAATGCAACACCATTGCTTTCAATGAAGTTACAAAATTTGGCTCTAAGTAACTGTATCTATAAAATAGATTGCATAGGTTGAATTTTTGTGGCTTGCCATAAATTGTATAATGAAACTGTCTTACCTCAGTCAATATTTTACAGAGATAAATTATGGGGCAAATTACAGCCTTAGTTGGGGTCCACACAAAACAGAATTTGGCTCTATAATTCTGGGAAGTCATACATCTCAGCTGCTGATTATTTAGGACAGTGATCCTTTTTGGATCCACATTTCTCACCTTTACACAGGTCCTCATGTTCTCCACTGTTCCTCTACATAATATTTTATCTACAGAAATAGGAAACTAAATTATAGTTCCCATATCACTTAGAGCTTTGTGTTTTACTAGTTTTCATTGATTTTGTCCTTTGAAGGCTAGCATGCCCTATTAAGTCTTCAGCAGGAGCATATTTGATGTAATTGGATCATTCCTGTCTTTCAAACTGTATGCTGAGTCACCTGATTGAGGTATCTTCCCTAGTCAAGGTGCTGGCTGTTTCACTATCATCATGGCTTGCATTGTGAACGTATAATGTTCTAGAAGGTTAGATGAATCTGCATATGAAATGTTATAATGGCTGATGTACTTAAAATCTAGGAGAATTATAGGCCTTCTTATCCAAATCCCGTTGAACTCAGAGGAAAGACGCCCATTGATTGGACAGTGCCCCACAATAGGATGAGTTGGCTGGGCACAAAGGCCAAAAAACTAAGGGCACACACACTATAAAAGCAAGTAACGTTTACTGTTAAAAATAAGCACCATTTTTAGGCCCCTTCTACAGTACAAAACATTACAATGCTGAAGCATAGAAAAGAAACATGATCGTGATGCCAGCCATATTATAAGAAGTCATTTTCTGTGGATAAAAAAAATGGTTGTGTCCACACTAAGGGACCATGAGCCAAATTCTCTGCTGATATAGATGTGCAGACTTCACTGAACTCAGTCCCCTATTATACCAGAAAAGAATTTGGCACCAGGTCTTAGCCTATATATCAATCAGGGTTGTAATACAGTTGTTGTTGTTTTTTAAATGATGCAAATAGGTATTTTCTAACAAGAAAAAAAATCTTAGAAAATGGTTGGCCTCAACTATTTTAAACAATACGTAATCTGAATTTTAATCATTATTAAAAGTCTGCATTCTTTACTGTGTTGAACTTCATATATATCAATATATGTACTATACGTCTATTGCAGCTAGGGTGACCAGATGTCCCGGTTTTATAGGGACAATCCTGATTTTTGGGTCTTTTTCTTATATAGGCTCCTATTACCCACCACCCCCTGTCCTGATTTTTCACATTTGCTGTGTGGTCACCCTAATTGCAGCTGAGTAGTTTTGGTGTACTGTTATCTATGGTTAATGTTTGTCACCAATATTTGGGTTAGTAAGCTGCCTCTAAATACTCTAAGGCTGTGTTTGTATGTTTACTGTAACTAATGGACAATTGATATTCCCCTAGAAACCAGAGCCTGAGGATTTCCTTTTGTGATCAAATAATCAGTTTCAGTAATGGTGTACTGGGCATTCAATAGGGTTAATTCAGTGTTGTTGTATAGATTCAGTGGATAAGTGGACACAAAGCAGGTTTTTACAGGCAGAGTTGGTAGTGCTGTCTATAGTTAAGGTTGGCTGACACTTGCCATTGTAAGACCCTGTTCTCAGTTGCTTATATCTTTGCCAAACTTTAACCATTTGGTCTAAAAATTTCCATGCCAACGTGTCTTCCTCTGGCTGATTTTTTGGGGGGGGGGCAAATTAGTGAAGAATATGATGTTTTGTCCATGTTAAAAAAATTATTTCAGCCACTTCATTGAGAAGCTCTATCACAGCCATGTTTTGGAGCAGGAATTTGAAACTTGGTGGGAAGGGTCACTCTGGTTCCATAGATGTGCCATTTGCTGTTACTATAAAAAAAAATTCCAAATTTGGCCAAGTTATAAGCCTCTGAAAAATTTTACTTTGCACATGCTCAGTAAAGACTTATTAGAGGATGGCAGCTGAAGTCTCTGAAGATTCTCTCTGTACTGGAGAAGTGGGGGCAGAGCCGGACTTTCCTGACAGTTGCTCCTTCCAGCTGATGCAGGCAGCTGAGGTGCTGGGCATTGGAACTAAAAGCATCTCCTCCCTCCCTCTCCCCCTACCTCTGGCACCAAAGTAGCCTGAATCGGATGCAGAGACCACCAGGGGAGGTGGAGGGGCAGCACAGCACAGGGAGAAGAATTGGGCTGGGAGCTACAAGGGGCTGAGGGAAGGAAGACAAGGACTGACAGCCCGTGAGGGGGGAACAGGGACTGGTAACCACTGTGGGGTGGGGGAGACTGAAATCAGATGAGGAGGTGGGGCGGTGTGGAGAGACTGGGAAAAGGAGAGTGGGACTGGGAGCAAGCCAAAGACTGAAATTGGCTGAGGAGATTGAAATTGGCTGGGGAAGGTGCCTGGGGGAGGAGCTGGGATGAGGAGTCTTTACTTACGTGGTCACATACTATTTCTTCCACAGGATGCCTGCTACTTTATTCCACCCTCCTCAGGTTCTGCACTGAGAACAGCTGACCCCCAAAATCAGGCCATGTGGATGTACAATAGGAGTGTTGGATCTGGTGCAGGCATAAAAGTGCGGGGGCTCTGATTGCTCTTACATACGCCTCTTGATTTTCAGATTAAAGCACAAATTGGATCATAATGCATATGCCCCTCATATGCCACTCAGTGTGTAAGTTACATTTGTTTTGCACACCCACTGGGACTGATTCGCCACTCCCTTTCACCAGTGCAAATTGGACATAAAAGGCTGTCATTCTGATTTATACTGGTGTAAATGATGATGCAAGGCACACAGCACCGGAGAGTCATGCCCACTGAATTAGAAATCAGTGTGAGTGACACCCAAGGCTGGGGCCCTAATCATACCCCAGACAGACTCACCCCCAACACAGCTTCCTGCAGCACTTGGGTTTCCCTTGGAGATCTCAGTTTCAAGTACGGAGCAAGTCAGAACCGGTTTTGTTTATGAGATCTGATGAGCTCACATCCTATAGCCCAATTTTCATACACTGTTGGCATGAGCGCCACAAAACAAGAAAAATTTGCAGGCAAAAATACAGTTTAAATAAAGGATGCACTAGTAAACTGATGGCTGACTTGGCAACTTCATTTGATCAAACGCAAGGAACGTCGTTTTTAGTTCTAAGTGTTACTCTTCCAGAACTTGACAATCAGAATTTAATATAATTCTAGAATCATTGAAGTTAAGGAGGGAAAATCCCTGTTAAGCCATCTAGTTCATTTCTGTGCTGGTGCAGGATTGTTTCCTACTCTACATCTTTTTAACAGTTTGTCCAGTATAGTTTTAGTTTGATATTCTCTTGCAGAGACACAGTTTTGTTTGTGTCCTTGAAAACCGTAATCCAATAGGATTGATATTGACTATAACTGTTCCTTTGTGTGAAAGACCATAAACAGAAGCTTAACAAAGCCCTCTTTGGTTTCGGTGGGCAATCAGATGTATGTACCTTTGTGAGCAATGTTTGTCTTTTCTGTCTCGGGTTAAGTGGTTGTTCTGCATCTTAGTAACAGGTAGATAGAAGTCAGCATGAATGATTCATTAATGTTTCCTTTGGGTTCAGTTTACCACCTACTGACATGGCCAGCATACACAATGATTTGATATCTGGCTTCTAACCTTCAGGGAGATCTCCACCCTGACGGGATCTATATAGATGCCTAGGAATCTTCCAGGGTTACAGTCAGCACCCTGTGGCCTTTCCTAATTGGATGATTTGAGGGAATTTCTGCAAGAAAATCCTTGTAGAGATTTTTCTCCCTCAAAGCCTCCTCCTAGTTTAAATGTGCAAGAGGGCAATTTGGCCCTTATATTACAAGGTACCGTATGCCCTACTGAACTTTCTGTGGTTTCACTGTGATCCTGTGTACTTTGGGAACAATATCAGTTCTCCTTGGAAAGCACTTACAATTTCTTTATTTGGGAGTGCTGAGCTGTTTAAAAACTCTTTGCATGTATTTTCCACTTCGGTGAAGCACTGATTGCTTTTTACTCACCCCGTGTTTGTGTATTTTATTCCATCAACAAATAAGAATACTGTGTTCTTACTACTTCTATGGTGCTCTTCATCAGAAGATTGCAACATAATTTATAAACATTAGTTACTTAAGCCTTATAAATAAGCTCTGAGTTAAATCAGGATTATTATTACCTGTTTTACAGGTGGACAAACCAAGGCACATCAAGATTAAGTGAGATACTGAAAGTTACATAATAATTGGCCTGTTTCTCCTGTCATTCTCACTGGTGTAACTCCAGTGATTTTAGTGAAGTTATTTCTGAATCATACCAGTTTATGACCAGGTCCACACTAGGAGCGTTTTCTGGTATACTGCTTCAGTATACCATACCAGCAAAGTGCTGCTAGTGTGAACAAAGCTTATACCAGCAAAACTCTGCTTTTGCCAGCATAGTTTATTCTAGCTTCCCTTCCCCAACACCTCCCCAAATGAAATAAGATATACTGACAAAAGGGCATCTTTGCCAGTATAACTACATCTACGGTAGAGGCTTTTGCCAGCGTTGCCAGTCACAATCAGGGTGGATAAAAATCAATTATTTTTCTTGAAAAAATGTAAAAAATCAGATTTCTTACATTTAAATTGTTTTTTCTTATTTTGTTATTTAAATTATAAGAAGTTTTTCTCTTGAAAAAATAAACCTGCTTAAAATGGCATTAAATTTAACACAAAATAGGTTAGGCCTAAACTTATTCTAATCTCTTAAATCATTTAAATAAAAATAAATATGCTGAATCTATGAGCCTCTGTTCACAACTTTGATTTAAAGGCTGCCTTTCTACGAAAAGAAAGAATCAGGGGAAAAATCCAACTTTTGAGACCAAGTTTTATAAATATGGCACAGTAGGACAGCCTAAGTAACTTACGAGACTGTCTCATGGTCCAGAGACTTAGGATACATCTACACTGCAATAACAGGCATGGCTGCAACTGGCCTGGGTCAGCTGACTCGGGCTCATGGTGCTTGGGCTGCACAGCTGAAAATTGTAGTGTAGACGTTCAGGCTCGGGCTGGAGCCCATGCTCTGAAACCCTGTGCGCAGGGTAGGTCTCTCAGAGCCTGGGCTCCAGCCCGAGCCTGAACAGCTACACTGCAATGTCTAGCCCCACAGCCCAAGCACCATGTGTTCGAGTCAATTGTCTGGGCTCTGACACTTGGTGCTGCAGGATTTTTATTGCAGTGGACATTCCCGCAGACAAGTAGGAATTTACGCTCCAGTCCCTTTCCCTTAGGCATATTTGAAAATTTCCCAAGCTGACACAAAATAATCAGTTTTATTCACTGACTACAGTTAATCCCTCTGTTTAATAAAACAATTACTCGTTAAAGTGAAACATGTTTTGATAAGAGAAGTTCATGTATCCAAAATAGTTCCGGTTGTTTAATAAAAATAAGTTTTCTGTGCTGTTGTTTGTGTTTAATTAAATTCCAGTTACCACCCTAATGCAGCTTGACACAAATCCTGAGCAAAAAATTAATTATCTAGTAAATAAGCAATATATCATTCACCATTTTCTAACATACTAAAATGTACAGTTAAGAATCTGAACATATTAAGTTATATAATTGCTTAAATAAATGTATATTGTTATCGTGTACCCTCCTAGGCAGCAAAAACATGTACAAAATCTAATGTAAAGCTTATATTTAGTTGTAAATCAACATGTTTTAATGGTTATATCAACCAGTGAGAGTGCAGCAGTCTTTAGAAAATAACTGAAGTACAAATGGAAAAGTTGATTTAAATCCAGGCTTTCTATTTGGTGATGTAATCATGATTTAAATTGCTTTGATTTGAATCAATCCACCTTGGTCACAGTTACACCCCTGACTGACATAGCTATGCCAGCAGAAGTCTGTAATGTAGACACAGCCTTCGTGAGAGAAGAATCATGTCCACCTCGTTAGCAACAGGGCAGTAAATAGGATCCCGGAGACCTGGTTCCGAGTCCTTTGCCCTGCCAACTGGACGTAACATAAACTCAAAAGATGAAGATGGCTGGTCCTTAGCACAGCAGTACAGCTAATCATTTTTGAGTTTGGGAGGGATCTCTGGACTCCTACTCGCAGGGCCAGTACACACATTTGTTTGTTGCTGCAATTTTAGAAGTATTTTTATGGGTCTGTTCAATAGAGAGGTTTTGGAGGAAACCTCCATACCTGAGGGAAACTGAGTCTACGTTTTTCCAGCCTCTCTCCCCCTCAGTAAGAATGATAGGATAGGCTTTATGCCTGCATTATTACCTGGGAAATTCCTGCCAGATGGAAAAAAAACAAGAGGAAAAGGAAGTGTGTAAAATGTTCACTCCGCTTGGTGCTCATCTTCATGAAACAAGTGAAGTAAACAACACACATAGTACTACAGAACTGTTGGTGATATAGACACACTGAATTATGCTGGAACTATTCAACTGTTCGCAGAAACTTGTAACATATCTGATAGAGCTTGTATGCCCTGGTGGGCTGCAGGTTCTAAAGAGTGGCATCTCTCACCCACTCTCTAGAGATGTCAGGGAAGATTTTCAAAAGCACAATTGTACTTAGGCACGTAATTTGTACAGTCAATGAGAATTAGATCCCTTGCTACCATTTGGCTCTTTGAAAATCCATCAGCATATGAGTTTGTGTAGTGGCATTTAGCACCTAGAGGACAAGGCAGGTGATCCATGTTTCAGCAGCTCATACACTCAATGTATATTGCAGGAGGTCAGACATGCATGCAGCATATTGGCATATGCATTCACCTATCTTCTTCCTCCAGCCAATCAAAATATACTGGACTTGCTTCTGCTCCCAACTGGAGCAGGCTCATTATGACAGCTTAGGTCAAAAAGCTGCTGCTGTTTAAGAATATTATTTTTTTGTTTCAGATATGAGGAGTTAAGAGATTCACTTCAATGGTGCAGGCTTCCGTGGGGAACCGAAAGAGAATATGGAGGAATTGCACCGGTTTCATTGCCAGAAGATCATAGACCAAAGAATGAGCCTCCTTGTTTGTTTGCTAAAGGACATCAACATTATGGTTATGGTGGAGATTCCTGGCCCAGGTAGATTAGTTGAATGCTTCATACATTCCGATTTGTTGAAGTATTGTAACCTAGAAACAGCTAATGGAATGCAATATATTTGGACAGTCTGGACAGCAATGCAGATTGAACTGTGTAGACAATTTGCATTCTGGAGATAGACTTTAAGTTATCCCCACTTTGGACAATGCTCTAACCTGTAGTGTGCCTGAGTTGTACTGCCCATTATCATTTACTGAAACTCTTGGCGCTTTGAATCTCTTCATTTAGTTTATTTTTTCCTATCGTTCGGTAATGGTGTAGTATTTATTAGCTATTGTCCTAAACTTCCTCTGTGACATTAGATAAGTCTCACTCATGGCCTGATTTTTCAGAAGTGTTCAGCATCCACAAATCCCGCTGAAGCTAATGGGAACTGTAGGCTCTTGGCATTTTTCTGAAGGCTGCTCCGACTTACACCCAACTTCTCCCAACCCCAGAAGCCATTTTGGGATCAAGGATAGACAGGGCATGCCTTCCGCACCCAGGGCTGAGAGGGGAGAGAATTCTACACTGCTCTTCACCATACAGGAATTCCCCTTTATGCAAAATGAGTGCCCAGGTAGCTGGGGAAGCTGGCTTTCTGGCTGCTTTGCACTGCCAGAATGTGGCCCATTAGCTTTATCTGAAAACTGCCATTCAGCCCTGCCTAGTCAAATTGAACAAGGCTTAGAATATTTAGTGGTGCATTCCCTTGGCTCTCCCAGACTATCCTTCCTATCATTCTAAAAGGTAATTTCCTACAGGTATATGTGTGTGCAATGCAAAGGAGATAGAGAGATCACAGGTGTCTCCAAAGATTGCATAACCTCCAAGAAGTGTGTGGTGAAGTTCATTGACCTTAGTGCCTCCACCACAAGTAGCACTAGGTTCATCCTACTCCAAAACAGAGGAAAAAGAAAAATCTCTGAAAATCCTACTAAACCCAAGATAAGTAAACTGCATTATCCACGCTGAATATCTCACTGACTTTCTGGGTCTGCAGCACCAGCTGAGGAGCCTAGGCAAACAGATATGACTTCAGAGATCTCAACCCTTTTGTAAAGGAATTATGAAGTAATGTTCAGTGGTGCTACTCTCTGCTAAATGAGGTGGGGAGGACAAAGAGGAGACAAAGCCATTGTCCTGTCCCCCCATCATGGAATCAGTTTTCCTTATAGAAATTGACTTTATGGTGACAGGTCCTTGGAATGACTCGGGACAAGAATTTTTATTGCTCTTGGATTTTTTTAAAATATATAAGTCCTAGACTTATTCAGTGTATAGACTCGCTGGGCTAGATCCTGGCCTGTGCTTCCTCCCATTCTGTTCCACTCTGGTGGTGGAAGGGGGACAGAAGACTAGCTTTAACAGTAAACTGGTCAGCATAGCCACCTGCTCTTAGCCTCCAGCATAAGAGGTGTTTCAGGAACGTACCAAGGTGGAAGGAGATCTGGTGATTGTAGGCCAGTTCAATGGCCCCTTGGGGGCCATAACTACAGGTGCTATTAGAGCGGCCCCAAGGTTGCTCTGAATTACAGGAGGAGCCCAAGTAGCCCCCAGATGCCCAGCAGAGCTACAATATATCTGAGGATTGGCCCTCAGATTGAAAAATTCTCCCTAAACATTCATTTCGCTACCCAAACAGAGAAGCAATGAAACCTAAAGGTTAATTCTACATTGCCTGGAAAGTTTTATTTATGTCCTTTTATATATATCCTTCTCCACATTGTAGGGGCCAAGAGTATTAGTTTCTGGCTGTTGAAGCAGCATCCCTTTGCAGCTACCTTAGCAGGTTGATTCCAATTAAATTTACCAGGAGGGCAGGTTAGAAGTGTATTAAGTACTTATTACAGTACAATTTAGTCTGGATCAGAAAGCAGAAAGTAGTAAAGATGCAAGGGAAGCACTTTAGAAATCTGTGACTGTGCCCATGGTGGGGGAACACACACACACACACACACACACACACACACACACCCTCTCTTGTATTTAAAATACCAAGCGAAATTATAACTACTGAGGTAGCTGAGTTTGCTACTGGAGCTGTTGTCTGTTCGTGAGCCCTATATAAAAGTACTTGATTTTTTTTTTTAATCCTACATTTAGGGGTTGGTTTACTTGTTTGTTTTTGTAAACAAGTATACTTCTACTTTGGTATCTCCTATACATTTGTTTGGTCTACTGATGGGGAAGTACATTTTCCCAACCCAATTTATAAAATTTCAATAGAAAGTTTATGAAGTATAAAAAGTGGAAAAGTATTTTTCCAACACACTCCTGTCTAGCAGATCTCTGGCTTTTAAATATTCTGGGTGGTTCCTTATAATGAAGTTGATGTGTGAAATGGAGCATACCTTTTTAAGGAAGATTTAAGTTTCTGAGAAACTATGTATTGGCAGAGCTGGTTTTATGTGGAAAAAGAACTGAGGTAATGTGCAGTTTTCCCCAGCAGATGTCAGTGTGCATTAATAATATAGGGAAGACCATATTTCAGAAGCATTGCATTATTTACAATTATTTATCCTCTTAGTGCTGGGGGATGCAGTTTCCAATACAAAATGTTCAGTTGTCAACTGACACAAAATGCATAGGAAGCCAAGATGTCTCCCTCTATAGACAAAACTAATGACTCCCTGCAGATGCATTGAACCAAAGGTTATTCTGATCCCTAACACCATATCTCATTTACTGATTTTTTCCACTCAGCTGGAATAGTTACAAAGGCTATGTGTATCTAAAGATGCATCTTTGCAGCATAATACTTTTCAAGTGTAAGTAAGACACAAAATAAAAATTCCAGGTCATCATAACATTTTTATTGTAAAGTTGAAAACAGAATTCACATCATGGAGATAGTTTATGTGTGGTGTTCTCATTGAGATCTGTGTTCAAGTCTAACATATCCCAGGACACTGAGTGCAACTTGGCCAATTATCAGAAAAGACTTGTAGGTAGGTGGGCGGGTGGGACGGCTAATGCAAGTATCACTACTCCGTAAGACTAGTCCCCTGCATGTGAGGTAGTCCACTGAATAGTTTGAAAGCATTGCCTGACGGGAGTATCATCCTGGCCTCTGAAACAGAAGTCAGGTGTCAGCAGTGGCTGCTAAATGGAAAGAAGGAAGGCAGTGACCCAATCCAGATTGGCTTTGGCAAAAAAAGAGAGAGTGCAGAGCACTCTGAATGTCATGGAGAGATTACTGGCAAGACAAGGTGAGTGAGGTAATAGCTTTTATAGGACAAACTTCTAATAAGAGATATTACCTCACCCACCTTGTCCCTCTAATATCCTGAGATCAACATGGCTACAACAACACTGCATGAAGAGATGATTGTCTACTTTCCAACAACCCCAAACACCATATTAAGCCAAGCAGAACACACCAACACATGCCCTGCTATTCTGAACCAACATTTTCCTCTCTCTTCTTCCAGGCCATGTCTCCTCTTCTTCTATGCAAGCTTAGCCTTTGCAGGTGGAGGTCAGAAGCCCCAAGGCTGTTCTAACTCCAGGGGTAACATTACCAGTTAAAATTGGTTACTCTGACTGTATGGTCTTCAGTTTGGCTGTCCCTCTTGCTCTACTTTTCTCTGTCCGGCCCCATGCTAGCTGCTGATAACCAACATCTGTTCCATCAGAGGCAGCTAAGATGCTGTCATCTCACTCAGAGGTCATGTGTCTTTTCAGCAGCAACAAAGACCACTGAGAAAGGTCCCATTTTTCTGCACACTAAGCGTCTGACCAGAGACGTAACTAGGGATTTTTGCGCCCGAGGCAAGGGACAGGGGCGGCATGTCCAGCCCTTCGGTGGCAATTCGGCGGCAGGTTCTTCCCTCTGAGAGGGACTGAGGGACCCGCCGCCGAAGAGCCGGACGTGCCGCCCCTCTCCCTTGCCGACGACCAACGGCAATTTGGCGGTGGGTCCTTCAGTCCCTCTCGGAGGGAAGAACCTGCCGAAGGAGAGATTTTCTGCGCCCCTCACCTTCCGTGCCCGAGGCAAGTGCCTCACTCGCCTCGCCCTCATTACGGCACTGCGTCTGACTCTGCCAGTCCATTGACTTCAATGGGAGTAGAGGGTGCTTGGCATCTTCTATGAAACACTCAACCCCTCATAGGATCAGGCTCTAAGGGCTTGATCCTGTGCCCATTGCAATCATTGGCAAAAGTACTTGACGCTTCTGAAAATCAGGCCCTGTGTAACTTAAATGTTAAGGTCTGAGTGATAGTAAATATCTACATTTCAGTATCTCTGAATTTGGTGGTAAGGGCAGTCTGTGGACTGCAGGCAAAAATTACATACCATGTCTACATTTCTTACAAGAAAAAAAATCAGTATGTGTTTCCTGGGATTTTTATAACCAATAAGTAAAATGTTGTTCTGTGTTTTTTTTGTCTTTCTCTCTCTTTATGCAGAGGTCTTCCCATTGAACAGTATTATGATGTAACACAAATGAAAAAAAGTGATGTCCGTATGAATGATGAGCTGTAAGTTTAATTACAGCATAGACCAGATAATTTATTTAGTGTGGCAAATGTAATGACAAGCTAAATATTCATTCCTCCTTAATGACCTTGTGGATTAATGTTTATAATGAAATATGACCTTTGTATAAAATGTGGTTGGTCAGTGACTACAGAAAACACACACAGTTTGGAAGGAAGTTCAGAATGAGGTATCGGTGCCCCACTCAATTTAGTAACTCTTAAGCAATGAGATTTGAATTGGTTTTATTGATTTGTCAACCGGTGTCACTCAGAAATATTCTCTCCTACTAGGCGGAGTCCCGATTAGCAGAGAATAGCACTGAGCTAACCATGACATCGTGGGTGCATCATATTAAAGTTTTCTCTGGTATCTTTAGGTGTATTTTAAGAGGAGGTTTGACTAAGATACTATTTCCTTTTTTTCACTGCTACGATTTAAAAGAGTAGCTGGTTTCCTTGAGATTGAATGCTGCCGGTTAAATCTGCAATACACCGGTTTGCCACGAGATGGCACCATCAAAACACTGAAACTTGCAGCTCAAAACCCAAAATGTTTAGGTTAATGTAACAGTAGTTATGAGTTTAAACACTCAAAAGTCAGGAAATGAACAAGTTAAGGTCCTCACAACAACATTAACTTAGCAGTGCTGCATATCCTATATGCTTAGTTATGTAGTTAGGGCTAAGGCTGTATTAACTTCCCCCCACAGGCCAAATAACCAGGGGAACAGTGTGTGATTCACCCTCACCCCTTCCTCAGCAGGGTTGCCATCTCCGAGATTCCGAAAAACTGGCCATGCCACCACCAACAACAAAAAGGGTCCTAGTGCCAACAGTAGCTAATTATTACCACCACACCTATGGTCACAGCCCTCTCTTTGGTCACCGAGACACACAGGAACCCGTTCCTCTGCCCGCATGAGCTTCTACACCCGCCCACTCACAGAAGCTTCAGTTCTTGAGGGAGCCCCACTACTGTCCCCTCTCAGGAGCCTCTGTTCCTTATCCCTCCCTGATGATGAGCCTCAGTCCGTCTTGCTTCCTGGTCCGCAATGCCAGGAGGAGCTGCTATGGCTCAGCAGGTTGAGGGGTCAGCACACAGAGGCAGGTGCCAGCTGTGCTCCCAGCCAAGTGATGTGCAGTAGTTGCAAAACCACTGCACGGCCACATGTGCCTGTAGCGAACAGGGAATGCTGGTCCCAAGGGGCGGGGGGGGAGCACACTAAATCTTTTCACTGGCAATGCAGTACAAAAACCAGCTAGGCTGATTAAAAGCCAGCCAGGTGGCAAGCAACCCTCCTTTCCCATCTATAATGCCTGCCAAATTCCAAAGTATGCTACCCCCTTGGGCATTTTGTGTGAGCCCATGAGGGCTGGAAAGGCAGCAGAACTACCCCAGCTCTGCTGTGTGAGGGTGAAGACAGGCCACAAAGAAGCTACAAAAGGTGAATCTGCAGCCCTATGCCCCAGGGTGTAGCACTATGTGCTGGCTGCCTCCATAGCACCACGCAACAGGGACTTGAAAGTAGGCCAAGGGAGGGTGGGTTTGGTAAACTGAAAGTGTGTGTTGGCCAAAGCCCACCTTTACTGGGCCTTGACCGATAATGCAGCCTAGAGGCATTGGCTGTGCAGCTCTTGTGAACTGTGACTGCAGGTCGTGAGGAGAAATCTTACCTTACAAGTTCTGCGTATTAACCCCCCTCACACACACACACAGCATGTTTTCTTGAGCTTTGCACAAGTGACAAGGATTTGTCCTTAGTGTGGGGTTTTGTAATTGCTGGTGCATTTGGATACTGGTTTAATACAAGTATCTATGCACACTGAGCTCAGCCCTGCCAACCTTTGCACTATACCCCAGCAGATATGCAAGAAATGCAGGATCAGGCCTAGTGGATTAAAGATAAATAAGAGTTTCATCTTTAACTCAGTCTTTTTCTTTGGGTGGGTTTCAGATCGCCTCTCATTCACCTGGAATGTTCACAGGGCCGGCTCCAGGCACCAGCCCACCAAGCTTGTGCTTGGGGCGGCACCTGGAGGGGGGCGGCGCGGCGCTCCGGCCCCCGGGGAGAGTGGGGCCCCGGCCGGGCTTGCCGCCCTCCCCCCGGCACTCTGGCCGCCCTCCCCCCCGGCCACCGGGGGGAGAGCGGAGCCCCCGCCGGGGCTCACCGCCCTCCTCCCAGGGCTCTGGCCCCCCTCCCCCCGGCCGCGGGGGGGGGGGCGGCCCCCCCCCCCCCCCGGGGCCCCGGCCGCCCCCCCCCCCCCCCCCCCCCGCGGGGGGCGGGGAGGGCGGCCGGCGGCTTTTTTGCCTGGGGCGGCAAAAAAGCCAGAGCTGGCCCTGAATGTTCAGCCAGCTGACTTGGTTTTATTTTACACTTCGTGGGCCTAATCCATTTCTGATGTAACTTCATTGATTTCACGAGAATGACACCAGGCAAGGATTTGGCCCCTTATATTTTGATGGCCAGATGAATGCCTTGTAAATTGTAATTCTTATTGGAGAGAATTCACTCTGCCTGCATACAGGCTGGGACAACAGGTGAAGTATGGAAGGGTTGTGGAGTGAAATCCATCCCCAACCCAAGGCACAGAACAGCTACTCAGGCAACAGCTTCTTCCACCTCTTCCACTGTATCCTCATAATCCCAAATTCAGTCGTTCCTATTCTGGCCCACCCCAAGTGCAGGCAGTGAAGTTGCTCCCCTTAGTGTACTAGCCCCACTCTGCATGCTTGTTGGCCCATGACCTCTTTCCAGGGACTGCTTTAGGCAGGCTAGGTGAGGGGAGGAGGCATGTTGCCACAGGGACAGATCGCTGTCTGGCCCAGTGCATACTGAATAGAACGCTGCCGTGGCCCAGGGATGTTTTAGTTGAGAGTGCATTGATAAATTTTCTTAATTATTTTTAAAATTAAAATGTAACCTGAAAGAGAAGGCTTCCGATGTTTCTATGCTCTTTTTAATATTTCAGTCTCTGTTCATCGTTTCCATAAGACCATATTTACTCATATTTCATCCTTGAAAGAATTTTTTTTTATGTTGTAAAGAAAGAGCGGATCTTTTTTAAAATGCCTAGAAAATTTGTCACATTCATACTCGCAGGTCTTTCAGAGCAAAGACATTTATGTAACTTTCAGTACTCTCCCTGCGGTATCAAACTGTGAAATGGTGATAGCCTTGCGAAATCTGTGTTGAAAACCACTGGCTGAGTGCTGCTCTGAAGACTTACTAGGGAGCTCTTAATACTCGGTGTATTGACATTATAGTTTGTGATGGCTCTTTTGAGCCATTACAGTCTCTCATGGAAAATGAGTCACTGTGCATTTGCAGTAACTAGATGTCATATACCATATTGGGATTACTGTGCATTTGTCATAACTACAAATCCTTATGTAGTTTTGCATGACAATGAATGGCTTTGCATATACAGGAACTGCCTTTCAAAATGAATGAACACTGGGCCATATCTTTCCTCCCAGTTAAAAAACATACAGAGGAGAACAAGGTAATCAGCCCCTCGCGGGAGCTTTGATGTGCCACCAGAGACCCACATTTACCCTCCCAATCCAAGGGATTCTGTGCAACGGGTGGGGCCACAAAAATCCATCTAGGCCTTGTAGAAAATCCTTCTCCTCATGCCAGTGATCCGGGACTCACTAGATAATGGTATGTCCAACCACACTCCTCTCTGGTCCTGCCCCCACACCAGTGTCAGCCTCACAAGCTTGCAATTGTCGCACCATTGGCTGCCAGTTATTACCTGTGATCCATCCCAAAGGGTCACTGAGTGCGCAGGATGAGTAAATGCCATTTCTAATCTATTTAGATTTTTCACACAGACTTAGTATGCAGGAGTGGTGGAATGTACCACTTAGAGCGGCCATTCCTCAGGTCCATCCCCCACCACCACAACCTGACCCTTTCCTACCATACTCAGCTGACTGCCTCCAGGCAGCCCATTTTCTACAGAGGTGCTCAAAGTGCATGGGAGGGTTTGGGGGGAGACATCCCAAGAAGCTGCCTTCGAGCTGTGTCCCCCAGTAGTATTTCTGAACTGTTAAGCCACCACCCCACTGTGCACCATACAGTGAAGGGAGCTGAAGGAATTATTGTTTCCAAAAAGTACAAAAGTACGCAAAGCCAATACTTTGAATAGACTAACTGTCTCTGAAAAGAAACCATGTCTGTGCCCTGATGTACAAAAATTGGTGTGGCTACTACTAGCTCATTGCCCCCCGTATGCTCGTTGCTGTACACACATGACAGCATCCATCTTCACCAACCAGGGATTGAATTGAGGACTTCTGGAGCTAAAAAGTGGAGTCTTTACAGCTTGAGCCAGGCCCAGTAGCTGGGGGCTGTAACAGACCCATAGCTGTTGTGGCCTGCTCATAGAGGGAGGGGAACCTATAACATGCACTGACCAGTGGATTACACAAACATATGGTATCCCAAGACATATACAATCTAATACGATCTGAAAGCAAAACTTCTGTTCTGCACTTTTATAACATAAAAAAGGAGAAATAATTTAAACAAAAATTTCAGATCAGAGTAAATTTTAGGCTGACTATAAACTCCACGAACACACAAATATAAGTAAAAGTCGACAGTCCCATAACTATCATTCCTCTGTTATAAGTGTGAGTAAATAGGCACACTGTACTTTTCTTTACAGATTGCATTTAATATTCTGATAGAGGTGGTTAGTTTGAAGGACTATAACGTGTGACATACATATAAGGCCAAATTCGGTTCCTGGTTGCACCTGTGTAAATCTGTTACAATGCTTGTGAACTGTAGCATAAACCCAAAGCAACTCCAGTGAAGATACTGATGTAACTGGGACAGCCAAATTTGGCCCAATTACTATTCCCCTCCTGTCTCTTTTAATGGCATAGGCCCACATTTTCAAAAGTATCCACTAATTTTGAGTGCCTTCAGTGTTTGGTTCCCGAATTTGAGATTTGCATCTGAAGAAGTGAGGTTTTTTACCCACAAAAGCTTATGCCCAAATAAATCTGTTAGACTTTAATCGGACTCCTTGTTGTTTTTGAAAAATGAAGGCACCCCAAATTAGTGGACACTTCTGAAAATGTGAGGTTCAGGCTTTTTTGGCTGTTTATGTACTCAGGCCCTAAAAGCTTCTATAAAGTACGTTCTGCTATTGAAAGTGCAAGTTTACTGCTACTTTCTTACTACCTAGAGTTTAGATATTCCAATGTTGAGTGCTATAGAAACATCTACAAATAAATAATCCTCCCTCCCCAAAGCACATATGGGACTGAATCTCCTCTTGCTTACATGGCAGTAAATCAGAAATAGCTCCAATGAAGTCAGTGGAGTTACACTCATGTAAAACCAGTGCACCTGAAAGGAGAATCAAGCCCTATGCTGGTATTTACACAATTCCATCTGCCTGTGGCCAGAAAATTAATTTATCTAACTGAAGAGGTGAAAAACTAAATATAAGTATTAGTAGGATGAATAAACTTTTAAAAATTGCATTTGTGTAAATGCAGTTATTTCTATAACTGCTTAGATTCCAACGCAGGCACAGTGTCAGGCTCTGAGCTGTAATTACCAAGCATGTTCTGAAAATCCAAGTGATTACAAAAATAACAGTATGTAAATGATTGTCAGAATTTGACATTTGTTGAAGTCCTATGATCTCTGTAACTATCGCACATAAAAAGAAAAGCAATTATCTTTGTTCATTTTAGTGGAGGCATGAGTTAGCTTGTGATGAAATTTTGTGAGATATCACATCACACAGTGATTATACTGAGTGTTACTGTGTGACACAACCCTCTCCCCACATTCACGTTTAGTGATCAAAAGTGAAATGGCCTTAAAAACAGATCCATAACTGACCATGCTTTGCATTTAAAATATGAATCAGAACTAACAAGGAGATGAATTGTACAGGCTTCTCCAATTCATAGGTTTAACAGGAATCAGAGATTATCTCAAAAGGGAAAATAAGGGTTTTAATGATTGGCTGTCCTTCTGGGGCAGGGAAAAAACCCTGAAAAGGAACAGAGGGTCCTGTGGCACCTTTGAGACTAACAGAAGTTTGGAGAAGCCTGTACAATTCATCTCCTTGTTAGTTCTGATTCATATTTTAAATGCAAAGCATGGTCAGTTATGGATCTGTTTTTAAGGCCATTTCACTTTTGATCACTAAACGTGAATGTGGGGAGAGGGTTGTGTCACACAGTAACACTCAGTATAATCACTGTGTGATGTGATATCTCACAAAATTTCATCACAAGCTAACTCATGCCTCCACTAAAATGAACAAAGATAATTGCTTTTCTTTTTATGTGCGATAGTTACAGAGATCATAGGACTTCAACAAATGTCAAATTCTGACAATCATTTACATACTGTTATTTTTGTAATCACTTGGATTTTCAGAACATGCTTGGTAATTACAGCTCAGAGCCTGACACTGTGCCTGCGTTGGAATCTAAGCAGTTATAGAAATAACTGCATTTACACAAATGCAATTTTTAAAAGTTTATTCATCCTACTAATACTTATATTTAGTTTTTCACCTCTTCAGTTAGATAAATTAATTTTCTGGCCACAGGCAGATGGAATTGTGTAAATACCAGCATAGGGCTTGATTCTCCTTTCAGGTGCACTGGTTTTACATGAGTGTAACTCCACTGACTTCAATGGAGCTATTTCTGATTTACTGCCATGTAAGCAAGAGGAGATTCAGTCCCATATGTGCTTTGGGGAGGGAGGATTATTTATTTGTAGATGTTTCTATAGCACTCAACATTGGAATATCTAAACTCTAGGTAGTAAGAAAGTAGCAGTAAACTTGCACTTTCAATAGCAGAACGTACTTTATAGAAGCTTTTAGGGCCTGAGTACATAAACAGCCAAAAAAGCCTGAACCTCACATTTTCAGAAGTGTCCACTAATTTGGGGTGCCTTCATTTTTCAAAAACAACAAGGAGTCCGATTAAAGTCTAACAGATTTATTTGGGCATAAGCTTTTGTGGGTAAAAAACCTCACTTCTTCAGATGCAAATCTCAAATTCGGGAACCAAACACTGAAGGCACTCAAAATTAGTGGATACTTTTGAAAATGTGGGCCTATGCCATTAAAAGAGACAGGAGGGGAATAGTAATTGGGCCAAATTTGGCTGTCCCAGTTACATCAGTATCTTCACTGGAGTTGCTTTGGGTTTATGCTACAGTTCACAAGCATTGTAACAGATTTACACAGGTGCAACCAGGAACCGAATTTGGCCTTATATGTATGTCACACGTTATAGTCCTTCAAACTAACCACCTCTATCAGAATATTAAATGCAATCTGTAAAGAAAAGTACAGTGTGCCTATTTACTCACACTTATAACAGAGGAATGATAGTTATGGGACTGTCGACTTTTACTTATATTTGTGTGTTCGTGGAGTTTATAGTCAGCCTAAAATTTACT